>NW_020653575.1:4121626-4171854 GCF_003589595.1 Hyposmocoma kahamanoa | reverse complement strand
CGACGTTTCGGGCCCTTTACAGGTCCCATGGTCACGGTTGACTGAGGGGGTTGAAGACTGTACCACCTCAGTCAACCGTGACCATGGGACCTGTAAAGGGCCCGAAACGTCGGTTTGTTTGAAAAAACAAATATACGCGATTTAAATCCGGAAAAATAGTTTCATTTCCTATTTTCTTCTTTAATTTCTATCAGTCTTCTCGATGTTGTTTTTCCTTTCTTTCTTACACATACCTACGACATATTTGCAATAATTTTCCTGTCTTGCAATTTTCGTGTTTATGGTTTTCAAATTCAAAATTCAAATTCAAAATTCAAAATTCGTTTATTGTTTTAAAAGTGGTACAATGGATGGAAAAGTTATATAATGTAATTTCACACTTTTAGTCATTTCTGACATACAATATAGAATTATGGTTTTTTAAATCATAATACAATACAATATTTCAAATTAAATGTGCATTAAAGACTAAAGAATGTCAAAAAAGAAGCAATAAAATAAAATAAAATCATAATAAAAACCATGTCAAAGAATCAAATGTCCATACACAATACAGTACACATTACATAAAAATATACCTAACCTAATCAAATATTTCATTTACATCATAAAATGTTTTTTGTTTTAACCAAAGCTTTAGTGAGTATTTAAATTTATTTATTGGTTGTGACTTGAGAGTTTCAGGCAAACTATTATAGACCTTGACACACATTGCATAACAACTCTTCACGTATAATGCTGTTCTGGGTATAGAGTCCACAACAAGCCTGTTTTGGTGCCTTACATATCGGTTTAAATTATCTTTAACTCGTTTGAACAAACCTTCGTGATTTCGTACAAATATACACAACTCATATATATACAGACTAGGGAGAGACAAAATGCCAAATTTTATGAATAAAGGTCGACACGACTGGTCTGGTGGCGCCCCATACATTGCACGCACACATCTTTTCTGGGCTTTGAAGGCCCTGTCAGCATCAGTACTGTTTCCCCATAACAATAGTCCGTATCTAAGATGAGACTCAACATGACCATAGTAGGCTGTGAGTAAGGTTTGACGCATTGCTGTTCTTTTAAGTTGACTCATCATATACACATAGCCACTTATTTTGTTACAGACCCTATTTATGTGACATTTCCAGTTGCAGTGATCATCAATTTGAAGTCCGAGAAAACAAGTATCATTTAACTCCTTCAATGGCTGTCCTTCATGATTTATATTAAGTTTATATTTACGTCCACAGTGATTTACAAATTGTATATAATTAGTTTTGTTAATATTAACATTCAAATTATTTAATTTTAACCATTTTGTTATTGAAATTAGTGTGTCATTTAAATTTAATTCATTAGTTTCTATGTCAGTGGTTTTGTCAATTGGTACAATTACTGAAATGTCATCTGCAAATAGAACACAATCATAATTCGTTACATTTGGGAGGTCATTAATATACAAGATGAATAGAAGAGGCCCTAGCACACTTCCTTGAGGAACACCATATCCGTTCACTCTATATTTTGATCTGAATGTCTTAATTATAGAATTTGTACCTACGTTTACAATCTCTACACACTGCTTCCTATCTTTCAAGTAAGACTTCATCCATTCCAAGGCTATACCTCTGATTCCATAATTTTCCAGTTTACTTATTAGTATGTTGTGCTCTACAAAATCGAAAGCTTTCGACATGTCAAAGAATATACCAACTGTATTCTTTTTGTCGTTTAAATTGGTAATTATTTTGTGCATTAGCTGAAAACATGCTAAAGTCGTCGACTTACCGGCTCTAAAAGCATATTGATTATTTTTAATTATGTTAAATTTGTTTGTGAATTTCATTATTCGCTTATGCATTAACTTTTCAAATATCTTAGACATTATAGGTATAAGTGTTATTGGTCTATAGTTTGTGATATTTTTTTTGTCACCCTTTTTATGAAATGGTTTAATTATAGACACTTTGAGTACATCTGGGAAAATACCTTCTTCAAACGACAGATTTATTAAATATACGAGAATCGGAGCCAATTCAGTCTTACATTTTTTAATTATGTTAGTGGTAATTTCGTCATAACCCACTGCATTAGTATTATTTAATGATGAGATAGTGTTATGTACTTCTTCTATATTAACTGGCTCAAGAAAAATGCTATGAGATGTAATCGAAGTACATGTATTATTATACTTGTTACTGCTCACTTCAATCGCATTTATGAAATAATTACTAAATTCTGATGCAATATCATTGGGATCGGTTATTGTATACTCATTAATATTTAATTGTTTAATGAAGTGGTTCTCCAAATTGCAATTATTCTTTCTTTTATTAATTAAATTCCAAGTTGCTTTACATTTATTCTTAGATTTATTTATATAGTCATCATTACTAATTTTTTGTGATAAGTTGAGACACTTTTTTAGTAGCTTCGAGTATTTGGAGTACTTACTTTTATTAAGAGGGTTGTTGTTTTTGTAGAAATTTAATCGTAATTTCCGCTTGGTTACACAACTTTTTCTAAGACCAACCGTTATCCAAATTGGTTTAACGTGTTGGTTAGTGATTTTTATTTTTATTTTTGGAAAACACAATTTATACAGAAGATGGAACCATTCATGAAAGCATTCAAATGCCTCGTTTAATCGACGTTTTTTGGTAACGTCCGAAAATGACAGACTACACAGATAATCTCGAAATTTCTTAATGTTCTCATTAGAATAATCTCTTTTAAACATATACAATTTTTTTACAAGAGTTATTTTTTTCTTAATTGGTATAACAAGTAATTGTGCCGTATCATGATCTGATAATGCTAAATGCAGCAATTTTCCTGTGGCTTTTTTCAAACTTACTTTACTTCACAATAGCCCGCTGGTATGGGTCGCCTCTCTCTCGTATTATTAGGATGGACGTAGGTACTAGAGCGAAATACGTTGTTTTATCGAGACATGTTTATTGTTCGGTCTCCAGAATATAAGTGACAAAACATTACATCGTTTTTTATTCGATTCAGAAACTGGATACAATTCAGCTATAAACTGAAAGTGTTTCATTAACATAGTGAATTTATTAGAAAAAATAGTGAATTATTCATTACTGCTGTACCCACTTCTATAAGACCGTCTAGATATAAGAATATATTAAGCCTTCCGCAAAGTACATTAAGCATCTATCATAATAGTCCGTATTATAATGCGATAAAGATTCACAATAAACTACGCGAATAAGATGTGAGACAAATTACAAAAATTTCACTTAAAAGTATTATTAATTGACAAGTGCTATTACAACTTAAATGAATTTTATATTGATAAACTTGCGTAGTTTTTGGTTAAATTATATTGTTATGTTGTTTTATGTATTTGACGAAGGCTGATGATGGATAATTGACATGTTATTTTAATCTGAATTGTATTTTTATTATTATATTATTATTATGTTTTGTAATGTGTGAACAATAATGTAATCCAAAATGTGGCGACTAAATGCCATACCCCTGCGGGGTGTCATAGCAATAAGTATAAACCTAATAGAACGTGTATCGTTATGACTTGCATTTGATATAAATAAATAAATAAGAATGTATCCTGCTTGATGTGAACACAGCATGCTACATAAAATAAGTGTATAAACATTAAATATTTGAATGACAGTACGGTACATTTGAATCTAATATTTTAAGAAAATTTAACAAAATCTGTCGTGTAATTAACACGAAAGACACTTCCTAATTGAGTACGAGAGCACTGTGATGATGTGACCTCCTTCCATCGTGATCCCACCTTTTTATCGCCTTCTCTTTGGTTTCTGGCCACTTGTTTTCAAATTTTGAATAATTCTTTAATTCCTTTGCCACGTCATTCTCATTTTATTTCGTTGCGTCGTCACTCTCGGCTCAATCGCTGAAGCGAGCAGAGCTGCTCGTCTAATGTTGATCAGAAAATCAATTGCATCAGAAATAGAGACGAAATGTCATTTAATATGTTTGAAAACTATTCTGCCATAACATAACTGTGACAACTGCGCTCCGATTGGCTAGCCCGAGTTCGAAACAACTGACGGGTGTCGTCAATTGTTTCACTTCAAATCGACCAGTTAATTTGAGCTTTGCTATAATGGACTAAAATTACAAAATTACAAATTTAATTACCAATGAAATTTGATTCCGTTTGTTTTGTAATTAGATGTTTTGCTGTTTTTCCCACATCACCGAATAGAACAGCACGGCATTATTAGAGATATTATCTTTATTACAATAAATACAGAATATTTTTTGGAATATACGGAGACATACACACAGATCAGTAGTTGGCCTGTCTGTGATCAGTAGTGCAAACGAGAGTTGATATTTACAAGGGCTGTATCGCTAATGTATTACCAGGAATATATGGCCCTTATTTTGTCTCTAATTCTGGTTCTATACTCGATGCCCTTATCGGTTCCCAACCTAAATCATGTGTCAATTTTAATACCAATCTAACCTAGTAATATTGTATAACTCGGCCCTGTCGGGGTAAGTCTGCCTCACGTTTTTAGTACCTAAGTAAGTAGTAGGTAGTGTTTTGTAGCGTTGTACTTGGTTTTTTTATACCCTTTTCTTGTTACAGCCTTTCTTTTTTCTTTCGACTTTACTTATGAAAGAAATGATGTGGACCGGAGAATTCTATTTTATTGCCGTGAACCTGGTCACGGAACTTTAGCGGTTTACAACGTCTTCAGCACAGAACCGGAGAATGTGGCGAAATCGAATCTGATACCACTGTAAGAAGACCACATGCGGCTGTCAACACGGGGGACGGAGAAACGTGAACGTTGAAGGACGTCTGGTGGGACTGATGAGTAATTTAAAATAAAACGCACCCAAACCTAATTGTTAACCAAGCAGTAAACATCACATGATGCGTATCTATTATATCAGCACTCTAATACTCTTTTTTTTTAAAGTACAACTGTTATGGGTAAATTGTGTCGCTTAACACAAAAAAGACTAGAGCTAAAAACTAAACAATGGATTTAAATATGAAACAGTGATTATGACTTTATTTAAGTTATACAATACAAATCGCTAAACATAACCCACAATGAGTAAACACAATAGCAAACTTACACGTAGAAATCAAATAAATGTGAATGAAAGTACTATAAACATTGCCGATGTTATGTGGAAATATTTTTGTGCTAATCGCACCATTTTTTCTACCAAAATTCGCATTTTAGGCGTTAATGGCAACAGACGGATACGTTGAATGTGTTACTGTGTTCCTTTGGCGTCACGCTAGTTTAGGAAAAACATAAATTCACCGAAGCAACGTAGATAATAGGTAGTGATCTTAAAAGAAATAGCGCCATTTACACAGATGTTACTGCCAAGAACGAGTATATAAATGAGTGTTTATGGTTACAGGTCATGAGAGAGTATTCTGCTACATGGACACATATTTATGTGCAAAGGGCAAGTATAACGATAAGTAGTTGAACTCCCGCTTGTCCGGCTCATCATTGTCTACACGGCCTATTTAAAAAGGAATGGAATGGATTGGATTGTGTAACAATCGCGAAAAACAGAAGAGATTTAAGACCAAGACGTCTGGATTCCAATTACTGTATGTTAATGGGTGGTAATGTAAATAATGTTATATTATTTTGTAATGTTTAAGAACACGTAATTTGTGGTGCACTGCTACAAACTTACGTCGTTTTAAATCTTACCGAACTGTCATTCTAATAAACCTAAATTGTACGGAGCATAAATCGCGTATATTTGTTCTTTCAAACAAGTCAACAACAAAAAATCCACATTATACTTCTAACTTCTAACTGCCTCCGTGGCTGAACGGTTACCATGCTGGGCTGCCACGCAGAGGTCTCAGGTTCGATTCCGGGGCCGGGAGAAACATTTGTATGGCCTACATTTATTTCTCTCGTGAGTTTGGGTGTAATTTGTGGTTGTCTATGTGTGTGTCCATGGCACCCGCGACACAGGGTTTCCCTAGTGCGGGGCTATGTTGAGTGTGTGCGTTATTATTATTATTATTACTTAGTCACCGCTGACTTACTGGTCTGTTTGGAAAGAGAAACACACGCTCTTTAGATCCGAAACAATTGCTTCAATTCCAAATGCACAAATAGTTATTATTAAAACCGGAACAGTTGCTTCAGCTGTACGATGTGACCGGTCGTGTATGAAGTTTTGCTGCCACCTATGCGATGGTTCTGCTAAGGGTTATAGGTTACTCGGAATTAGTAAAGACGAAGGTGCAGAGCCTTGAACACCGCCCTAAAGTTGCCTGCTTATCAGGATATACCACGGAGAGTGTGCGGGGAATTACACAAATTAATTCCGCCTCTCCATGATTGGGGAACCAGTTCCTCCCCTATGTCCACATTTATATGGCGAACGGCTATGGAGTGGAATACCCTGCCTACAGACATGTTTCCACAACGGTATAACTTGGGCCTTTTAAAGGCGAGAGTAATAAGCACTATTTAGGTGTGCATGCTCCATTGTCGACTTCATCATCACTTTCCATCAGGTGAGATGAAGGTCAAATTCGCACTTGGGTAATTTTCATGTAAGTTTTTTGTACTCAATTTTGGTGACAATTTCTTTGAATATAAATATTTATAGAATGTCAGAATGAAGTATTATTTGTAGTGTGGTAATCTGAAATATTCTTTAATATTTCACGATGATATATTCGAGTAATTAAATAATAAAAATTGTCACCAAAATTGAGTACAAAAAACTTACCTGAAAATTACTGACTTACTTATTATAAAAAAATGGAATTACTAAATTCAAAGATTTTATTTTAGAAACAGTAATGTAAGTACGCCGTTGACGTACTAATGGATGAATTATACTATATACAAAGCCCATTCCCTTCGCGTCTGAGTACCTCTAGAGAAATAATTGAAAAATACCTAACTTAATGCGACGTAAATGCCTGGGCAAATGACGGGACGGTTCACACGAAATGACCGTCATTCCGGTGTTTTTGTCGGGCATTAGTTTTAATTCAACGTTGTTATGCTTTTATAATTTCCACACATGGTAAAATATTATACTGTTGCCGGTAAAAAGTCTTAGTTGTCATAGAGCAAAACGAGTCATAATTTCTTTTTTGTTTTCCTTCGTTCCGCAAGGAACAGGCGAACGTCAAAGATCATACTGCCTAGTCATTAGTTTTTCTTTTTCTTCAGTGCAAAATGTTTGGATTTAAGTCTTCAGTAAGATCCATCAGTTTAAGTCTTTAATATTTCTGTAAAAGCCGTGTACAATCTTTAGTTTAAAATGTGATTTATCCAGGATACGAAAAAGTCTCCAATTTCATGGGTTTGCATTTTTTCCGCATCTACCCGTTCTGGATTCTAGCGATTTGAGCATTTTGACGATTCGTCCGATAATTAATACTAAAATACAAATAAATTTATTGTTCTTTTCCACGTTCCAACAATAGATTTTACAAGGTAAATAATCTAAGAAACATCGTACAGCTAAGAGAGACGGAAGTCTGTGCCTGAACTAAGTAAGACCTGTGCTTATAGGCCACCTAGTATCCACCTCTGGACCCCAAATACAGTATCATGATGTTATTGAAAATACACTAATTATTTAAGTTACAATAAATTCCGTTTTATTTTTATTATAACTATACACTGGTTCGTTAACTGCGCACCTAGGTGTCAATAATCGCTCTTTTGTATATAGCTTATTTACGTAATAAAAGGGCATCTATCCATATCGAATAGGATAGTCGCCTCGATTTTTCGCGGTATAGGTACCCTTAGGAGCAAAGGACAAAACAAGAAAATTAGGAATAGAAAACAAAAAATACATTACTTTAGTGAAAAAGACATGTAAATGATTAAAGTTTAAAAGTACCAAAAAGACAAATTATTCACAGTTCAAACACAGAACATTTTTGTATAGAATGTTTTGATAGCTACAAAAATACGAAGTCAAGTAGGTAGTAACTTGAAATACGTATACATTTATTATTGAAGATGTAGTATGTATATTATGTATATACAATATATGAAAGATTACGAATAAAACATTTTATTATGAATTTTACTATTTTATTCTAAAGGGCACCTAACCTTCTTAGTATTTTCATTGTGTGGCGTCTATCCACATAGGTAGGCATCTATCCTCAAAAAAATAGGTTTGCAAAAAGTCAATTTCTTCAAAATCAGTAAATGTTAGATGAATAACATCAAGTATTAATGTAATGTAAAAGATTAAACTAGTTATATCCATAGGAATTGTCCATGGTAAACTAATAATTTTTAAATTGGGAGGCCGTTTCAAAAAGTGGGGCATCTATCTCGGTTTTACCCTAACCAGAAATAGAGACAAAATGTCATTTAATTTGTTTGAAAACTATTCTGCCGTATCATAACTGTGACAACTGCGCTCCGATTGGCTAGCCCGAGTTCGAAACAATTGACGGGTGTCGTCAATTGTTCCACTTCAAATCGACCAGTTAACTTGAGCTTTGCTATGGACTAAAATTGCAAAATCATAAATTTAATATTTAATTACCAATGAAATTTGATTCCGTTTGTTTTGTAATTAGATGTTTTGCTGTTTTTCCTACACCACCGAATAAAACAGCACGGCTTTATTAGAGATATTATCTTGATTACAATAAATACAGAATATTTTTGGAATATACGGAGACACACAGATCAGTAGTTGGCCTGTCTGTATTTCAGTGCAAACGAGAGTTGATATTTATAAGAGCTGTATCGCTAATGTGTTACCAGGAGTATATGGCCCTTATTTCGTCTCTGTTTCTGGTCATTGTATCATGTCATTTCGGACTACGGATAGGTAACCGCCAAAATTACTTACGTGTATACTAGTCGTATACACGGAAGCTGGATCCAAAGGGAGTTTAAAAAAACCAATAGAGATTCATTCGCATGAAGACCATGAGATGTGGTACGAGACACAGAGAATTGTTTATTTATTGTAGAAAAATTGCGGAGGTACTTTGACAAGAAGAATTATTAGAATCAATGATTGATTATATTTTTTTACGCGGCCGACCAAAGAATGTATATTTTTTTACGATATCAAGTGGCGGACACTAGTAGTAGCGTAGAGAAATAGGTAAGGTAGCAGTACTTCCCTTGACGGACTCTTTCACAAGGAGCTCTTATCGTTCACTGCACACTACTTGCAGTGAACGATAATGGGCGTCATCTGAACAGTGCACTGTCAGTGCCTGTAACTTTTTATGCAAAACCTTAAAAAAAATACAGATGTGTGTGAGGTGTAAGGGACCTAAATAGACTGGTCTACGAAAAGGCATTAAAACGTTACCAAATAATTTATTCAGAAATAGACTTATTGTATGGCTTAGAGACAAAATCGCTTATTTCAAGTTGTTACCACTGGATTTGTTTCCACAAGCGACAAATGGGAAATAAACCCATAAACAAACATTAATTGGGATTTTTATATTCCACTGGCAAATACTGGAAAATTTTGAATTCCATTTGTCGCCAGTGGCAACAAAACCAGTGGTGACGACTGACGAGTGACAAGAATTCTTACAAAGTGACTGATTTTTTAGAATAATGTTGACATGAAATTAGTGCTTAATGTGTGGGTGTATGTATAATGTAGTAATGATGTTAATAATATTTAATAGATTGACATTGATAGTTATTATTTTGTTGTTATTAATTGACTGATTATTTCTTGTGCATGTCCAATAACAGTGTTATAATTAAATTAATTTTAAATAAAATTTAGCATGCGTAATCTGGGGGCCTACCACATCCTCTTAATACAATATTAACTTTTCGTACCATGACGTGCTTAAAGTAAACATTTAATGTTAACACTATGATGTATTATTAGCAGTTTTTTGACTATTCATTCACTCAGTTCGTTCTATGACGCGACTTTAACATTAAAGTAATATTGTTTTTATGTCAAATTTAGCAATTTTAAAATAGTTACTCGGACGCAATGGAAACAGTATTATTTTGGTATTTATTGTCTAAATATTGATTTGTAATGATTAAAGAAGTGAACTTATTTATTTACATCCATCTTTTCATTAATTTGATTATTTTTTATTTAATAGTACATAGAAAATCATTTCTCGTTATATAAAAATACGCCATATTTATTTCGTAAAATTACATCTACATGCTACTTGGCGACACTAAAGGTCGTATTCCAGAACTCTACTCAATGCTTAAGTAAAGACTTTAGTATGATTTAAAGCACTAGAAATCATACTCAAGTCCTTGTCATTAGGGTCATATTTTCAGTGCTTGAAATCATACTCAAGTCCTAACTAGAGCAGTAAGTAGAGTTCTGGAATACGACCCTGACAGTTGACACTAGACTATAATTCCGAATTCACAACGTTACTATCAAGACTCAGCTTATTTTATTTATTTTTCTTCATGAAAATGCGGAAAACTAATTGAATACAACGTAATTTTAATAGATTTTATTATTACCTACGTACTTATCTTTTTTTTAACAGTTAAAATTCTCTGAATGCAAATAACATTAAGTGCTTCAACATTATACTACGATAAGACGATTCGGAACATCAAAAAAGAAAGAGTTGGCATTATATAGTTCACATAGCGTTATGTCTTTCCTATTTATAGTAAGTAATAGACAATTTTGGGAAATCATTCGCTCTTTCAATCACTTTAGCAATAATACATCACTTGGTTGACAGGTTTGTCATGGTGCGAATATGAGTAATATTTATAATAATCTTACATTGAAATAAGATTGTTTTTGGAAAGGTTATGGTAGGCCCCCTGTTAAAAATATTGTGTTCTATTTATTATACTACGTTTCATCTTTCGTTCACCGTATTTTAAACAAATAAAATGTCATATCATTTCAATTCTAAACGCGCGGTGACACGCGTATTGAAATATATCTACAACATATGAACAAATTACACGTTACTTTCTCAAGCTCGTATCTTAAAGCACAAAGTTACAGAAATGCATAAAATAGATTGTGTATACAAATTTTGAGACTGATTTCACATCATATTTCCTTCATATTCACACACTGGCATTCATCTATTCTTAAAGTAATGCATCCAAACTAACCCCCTTTGATTAGAAATTTAAAATAAATAGTAAGTTTTGCCATCTCCTGAATAATGACTCGTTTTAAGATACGAGTTTGAGAAAATAAGGCATCGAAATGTGATGTAGACGTGCGCTTTATTTTTTGCTATCTCAACATAGCCTTTAAGCTTCTTTGCACACACATCATTAAATTACTTTACAATTATCGTATCATCCGTAGAACAAAGACCTATGTGCACGACTGCTTATTCGCAGGACATCGTACATTTCGTTCGCTTTACTTAGCTGTGGATATCAAATCGACCATTGATCAATTTTATAAAGGTCATGGTAAATAAATAATTACAAATTAAATTTCGAACCTACACCGTCGGCTTGAGAGGCACAAATGTATATTTATTAATAACACATTTTTCTCTAATAATAACGCAGACACGGCAGAAGGATAATGGCGCGTGATGTTTACGAAACACGTGTCGATTTTACGTACTTCCACATTTCCACACGATATTATGCTTATATATATATATATTATATGTATATATTATAGATAGATACATAGTAGAAGAATTACTGCCAGAATTTTGAGCAAAATATAAAGGGTATTAAATGTAAATTATTCAGTGCCGCCCTATGTT
This sequence comes from Hyposmocoma kahamanoa, assembly GCF_003589595.1. Classification (NCBI taxonomy): domain Eukaryota; kingdom Metazoa; phylum Arthropoda; class Insecta; order Lepidoptera; family Cosmopterigidae; genus Hyposmocoma; species Hyposmocoma kahamanoa. The sequence continues at coordinate 4,160,123 of NW_020653575.1, read as the reverse complement.
AGTTATTCGTTATACACGGAGTCATGGCGAAAAGTTTTTCTTCACTAAGATATTGAAGAAGTTTCACAAAACTCTTGGAAGATGTGTGATGACTATTGTAATAAGGCCTTCAGTGGTCTTTAGTATAGTAAGGCCTAAATCATTATAATTCAAATGTGTCGATCGAAATCTACCCTTATCCCGCCTACTGAGAGTCTTCCTCCTGGACTGAAATTGCCATAACCGATGTTAAAGTCTTTAAATAGACTTCGGACTCAGCTTGGTCAATTTGTTCAGGTGCGAATTTTTTGAATATTTGCACTTACCCTCCAAAACAGAAACGCTGTAATGCTACGCTGCCGCTAGGACCCCTTTCCTTTCTACATAAATTTCAATTAAACTGGCCCTCCCTAGCGACACTTACGGTATACGAGAAAGGCACCAATGCCTGTGCAAGCACAGGGACCTTGTCAGTCAGGTCCGGACCCCAGATCAGCTTGTTCGCACAGACTACATCCGGTTATCAAAGGGCTAATAATGCCTTGGGTGAGCTGCCCTGGGTGCACATACAGCACCCTCCTGTCTTCAGACAGGTACCGGAGCTTGAGACACGTTTACTTTACTTCCCGTTGTACATTCCGCAACTAACGGTTGCCACAGCTAAGCCGTTGCCTACCAAGTCCACTACTAATTCTCCACTTTGATAGGCACGCACACCTCCCGACGCCCCGTAGCGTCTCTCCAGTTCCCAAAAACCCGGACCGACCGACGTTGCGAAACGCACCACGTTTTTATCACACATATCACGTCACTTTCAACGTACAATTTAATTAATAAGGAATTAGAAATATACGCCAAAAGTTATATAAACTGCAAGAAAGTTATATCAAAATGGCTAGAGTCGAAACCGTATGAGTCAAATCTATTAGAACACTTGCTTTAAAAACACTACTTTCCTAATCTATGGCAACAGATTAACACGCGCACGCACGCACGCACGCACATACACACACACACACGTCATAAGATTCCAATTAAATTTAAAATTATAAGTTAAGAATGTTGAAAATTGTTAAGAAATTTTTTGTTGTGACGTTGTTTGGAAATGTAAAAATTAAACACTAAATTAAGTAAAAGTTAAAAATGTTAATTATGTTTTATTATTATGTTTTATTATTTATTTATTATAACGAAGAATGTAAGAGATTAAGACAGTTAGTAACTAACACATCAGTTAGACCATTTAGTCCGGGATTACGTTACTTTATAAAAATACGTAAATTGCTAAGTATTTTTTACCGACCAAGCTATAAACTAGATTCATTTGCGTAGCTAGGATGGTTCTTTCTCCCGGCACTAACGTTTTTATACAGCATTTGCATTGAAACATTTTTCAGTTGCCGTAAAGAAGAGGCTCGACTCACGGGCTGACGAGGTTGAATGTTAAGTTGGTAATTACTCTTTATTTTTTAATTTTATTTTAGTTAACAACAGCGCATTGTCACGTCAAATTGTACAATTCGGGAAATATGTAAAGAGATAGACATATTACAGTTAACCACGTATTACAATTTTCTTTTATTTTTTTATTTAATCATTTAATTCTGGCAACATGACCCGTATAATATATACCTTAAAGACTAACATACACAAAATATAATAGAACAACATAATAAAACACGAAACAATTTTTATTTATTTATTTTATATTTACGCGATTATTATACAATTATTATATATTTATGCGATGCTCCCTCCATAGGCACAACTTCATCTACAGCTAAAAGCGACACCTAAAAAACTTATTAAAATTACATATAACAGATACTAAAATTTCTTAAACAACCTCCTTAAAAAACTAAAATCGTAATTTGAAAAATCTGAATTAGAAAAATGTGCGTAGAATCCTAAGCAAACATGGAATAAAATTAAAAATATAACAAACGCAAGTAATATCAAATCAACTGCTACTGAACTATTAAAAATTAATGATGCCCACAACTATCCATTAACGATGTTAACAATTTCTTTGCTACGATCGGAGTACAACTGATCGCGGATACAATCACGAATACACAAAATTGCACAATGTCACTAATAGAGTCACTGAATTCATCAAAACTCAATTTCATTATAAATCTTTCGTTCTTTTTTTCTACTGATGCAACTGAAGTTGAGTCTATACTGCTTGGTCTGAGGTCGGATTCAGCAGTTGGGTGGGATAATATTCCAACCAACATCTTGAAAATGGCTAAAGACATTCTTGATGGTCCTATTACCTTAGTCTTTAATCGTTGTCTAGATACTGGAGTATTTCCTACAGTGTACAAACGTGCACTGATTCATCCAATATACAAGGCAGGGGATAGAGACAGTGTTAACAATTACAGACCCATATCTGTTCTATCAGCTCTTTCAAAAATTCTTGAAAAAATTATAAACAAACGACTTAAATTCTACCTCGAAGATTAAAAACTTATTTCTGACTCACAGTTTGGCTTTAGAGTTGGTAGATCCATAGAGGATGCCTTAGCTGAGATAACTAATTATATAGTACAGAGTAAATGTGTAGGTATGTTCTTGAACTTAACGAAAGCGTTTGACACTGCCTCTATCCCAATTCTTCTGAGAAAATTAGAAAACCTAGGCATACGAGGATCTCAGCTTGACTTATTTCTAAGTTCCTTGACAAGGCGACTTCAGCGTGTCAAAATACAAAACACGACCAGCTCAGATATATCTATATCATACGGGGTCCCACAAAGCAGTACTCTAGGTCCGAGTCTCTTCCCGGTATATATAAACGATCTGTGCCAGCACAACCCAAAAAATGGCAAGATATTCTCTTTTGCAGATGACACGGCTCTTGTGTTTAAAGATGAGACCTGTCTGGACGCTCGAATGAATGCCGGAAATGGACTGCGCAGCGTAATTCACTGGTTCCAAAATAATCTCTCTCTCTCTCTCATCTTAGCGTTGTCCCGGTTGCGTCCTCAGCAGGGTTGCTGCGGAGCCCGGGGTCCGCTTTCCTACTCTTTCTCCTCCACTTTGCACGGTCTTCGGCATCCTTAGTGGTGAGACCATTGGCACGCATATCACCCTTGGCGACGTCAAGCCAGCACTTCTTGGGTCTGCCCCTTCTACCGGGGCCCGGCGGAGGTGGCATAGCCAGACATTTGTTTCCCACGTAGCAAGCCGGTTTCCGTAAGATGTGGCCGTACCAACGTAGGCGGCTTTCTTGCAGTTTATCTGCAATGTCACGGACATGAAGGCTGCCGCGGATGCGGGAGTTTCTGACACGGTCTTTCCGTGAAACTCCACACATCCAGCGCAGCATCTTCATTTCCGTGACACGCAGCTCCTGCTTATGACGCTCAAGTACGGGCCACGTTTCACTGCCATATAAAAGGACAGGCCTAATGATGGATTTATAGACCTGTCCTTTCAGCTTAACCGGCATCTTGGGGTCACAAATTACACCAGTCACCTCACGCCACTTTGCCCAAGCGGCTGCGATTCGGGCTCTGACGTCGCAGTCGATGTCTCCGGACGCGCTAAGTACAGATCCCAAGTATTTAAACTGGCCCGTAGGCTCGACCGCGTCTTCGCCTATGCGTACGGGTAGGGGATCTGTAGCGTTGCAGACCATGTACTCAGTCTTCGCCACATTTAGTCTCAAACCGCCGTTCTCAAGCGACTCCTTCCACACATTCACTCGTCGTACCAGTCTCCCTCTATCCGCATCCACCAGCGCGATATCGTCAGCGTACATAAGCATCCACGGGGGTTGCTCATGCGTGTCTCGGATGGAGCTTGAGACCTCGTCTAATATCACGCTGAACAGATAGGGACTGAGAACTGAGCCCTGGTGAACTCCGACTGTGACAGGGAAGGGTTTAGTGTCACCAACAGCAGTCCTAACCATGGATTCGGAATCGCGGTACATGTCTCGGATGATGTCAATATAAGCTTCTGGTACCCCTTTGGATCTCAGTGCCCACCAGATCATTACACGGGGGATACAGTCGAAGGCCTTCTGCATGTCAAGAAACATGAAATGCAGAGGCGTATTCTTCAATCTGTATTTCTCCATGATGACCCTTAGGGCAAAAACAGGATCCATGGTCCCAAGACCAGGCCGAAACCCATATTGACCCTCCGAGACAGCACTCTCCTGTCGGATCCGAGAGTCTATTATACGCTCGAAGAGCTTCATGGTGTGGGACATGACCTTTATGCCCCGATAATCGCCACACTCCTGCACCGATCCCTTCCCTTTGAAGACTGGAGTGATAATACTCAGTCTCCATTGGTTAGGGATTTTACCGGTGAGGAGCACGCGATTAAAGAGGCCGGTAAGGATGCCCACACCACGGGGACCCATTGCCTTCCAGGCCTCGATGGGAACCCCATCGGCTCCGACAGCTTTCCGATTCTTCATGCGACGAAGAGCTAAGTGGACTTCCTCAGGCGTTACCGGTCGCACTAGTCCCTGATTCGGAGGGAGGACCGGTGGCTGCACCTCTCTGTGCTGCTGATTCAGCAGCTCGTGGAAATATGAGCGCCATCTCTCCTTCACCGCGTCGACCTCGCATATAAGGTTGCCATGAGGGTCTTTAATGCAGCGACACTTGGAAATATCTTGTGCCGCTAAGACCCTCGAACGTGCCAGCTTAAAGATAAGCTTCTGCCCCTCAGACGATTCCAACTTGTCATACAACGGCTGCAAGTGGTCCCGTCTGGCTCTGGCTACAGCTTTCTTAGCGGCACGTTTGGCATCCCTATATGCGTCGCGGTCTTCAGAAGATTCGGACGCTTGCCACGTTTTGAAGAGGGCTTTCTTCACCCTCACCTCCCTCTGGACTGTGTCGTTCCACCACCAAGTTTCTTTGTCACATTTGCGACCACCCTTGGACAAGCCCAGCACCGCTTTCGCCGCCTCAGATATGGCAGCCTGAATGTTGTCCCAGTGGTTCTGGACTAGATCACCTTCAGTGTCGGCGCATTTATCGCCGATCGCTGAGATGAACTCCTGGGACGTGGTACTATCAAGCCGCCACCATCTGATTTGGCGTCGGCAGCGCTCAGCGGGCTTGTCGGCCGGCTTTACGCAGAGATCCATGACAAGAAGACGGTGTTGCGCAGTGAGATTCTCACCTGGTATGACCTTGCAGTTGGCCACTTTGCTGATATGGTGTCTCCTGGTGAGTAGGAAATCGATTTGGGTGGCGTGTCCGCCGCTCTTATAGGTGATTAAATGCTCGGGGTTCTTTTTAAAGAACGTGTTCACGATGGCGAGATCGGCCGCCGCACACGTTGTGAGGATGTCTCCTCCCTCCGCGTTGCGACTGCCGTACCCGTAGCCACCGTGGATCCGCTCGAACCCTTCACACGCCTCACCCACATGACCGTTCAGGTCGCCACCCAAGACGACTGCCTGAGACAAAGGAATGGCACTCAGCACTTCCCCGAGTTGATCCCAGAACCTCGCCCTGTCCGTGTCGCTGCAACCGGCCTGAGGTGCGTAGGCGCCTATCAAGTGGGTCACGACCCCTTCGATAAGCACCCTCACTACCATAAGCCGGTCGCTAAAGCGTTTCACTTCCAGGACGTGATCGTGAAACTCCTCGGAGAGCACCACGGCCACCCCGTTCACGCCCCCAGGAGCACCGGTGTAGATCAGCTTGTAGCCATTCCCAATGAGCCGGGATCTGCTGCCTTTCCACCGAGTCTCCTGCAGGAACGCCACGGCGACCCTCCGCCTGGAAAGCACGTCTGCTAGCTCCCTCGCGCGTCCAGTCAGCGTGCCAATGTTCCACGTGGCAAAGCGGAGCTTCCTGTGATGGGTAGGGGCTCGCCTCTTTAACCGTGCCCACCCTTGACACGGTAGCCCTAGTCCACTTGCCACAGAAGTCGGGCGAGGCTCCTGCGCGCCGTTTTGCGGCGGCGCCCTATCCCTATGCCATATCCTTCTGTTGACTTCCATAAGTTGATGTGGCGGTGTTGGTTTTTACGGGAGCGACTGCCGTCTGACCTCCCAACCCCCGAAAGGGAAAACCCCTCGCTAGAGCCTCGTTCGTCTATCAGCAGGCGCACCACTTGCAGGTGAGGTTAGCTTGGGCTCCAAGATGTAGGTGGAGCCCCCAAAACGCCCACTGGTTCCAAAATAATCTCCTATCTTTAAATATTACGAAATCGAAATGTATGACATTTACAATGTCAAAAAGAACCCAACCTTCAACGAATGCATTCAAAATTCAAGTTCATGATTGCCCCAATCACCCAAGTAACCTTAACTGCTCATTTGCCTCCCTTGAACATGTAGCTTCTACTAAATATCTCCGTGTAATTACAGATGAATTGATGTCGTGACAACACCTGGTAGATGCCACCTCAACTAGGGTCAGAAAACTTATATATATTTTTAGAAAACTCCGAGATAGTGCGTCACCAAAACTTCTTGCTATAATTCATCTCAGCTTATGTCAGTCAATAATTACTTACTGTATCCCAGTCTGGGGTGGTACCTGTGAAACAAGATTTATCAAACTAGAAAGAGCACAAAGATCTGTACTCAAGGTTATGAAAAGACTCCCATATCGATATCTACAGAGTGTCTTTATGCAGATTCGAACTTATTAACAGCGAGGCAATTATTTGTCTTAAAAACTATAACTGTTTCACTATTCTACGAGTCATTCAGTAAATGTAAAACATACACATACACACCCACACATACAAACACAAACACAATCGCAAAACACTGCACCACACGCATAAAGGCCAATCATTGTTGTTTATTTTCTTATTTTCTTTTTTTTATACTATCTTTTTTAATTTTTAGTTTAGTTTTGGTTATTATTATTATACCTTTATTTTTTACTTTAAGTTGTACTACAATAGAAAATCTCTTGTAATTATGCTTATCGGAAAGAATCTGATTTCCAAGGTACAGTACTATACTAGTTTGGAGGTCAGAGCATCACGATCTTGTAATGCTTAATTTATTTGATAAATAATTATTATTATTATTTATTTTTATTTATCGCACATGACAACTAACATAGATTCATCTCAAAATGGCTTTAAGTTATATTAATATCACCTATTTAGTTTTAAAGCGACAGTGTTAGCCTGTCACTTTGAAATTAAATCGTATATGAATGACACGTCATTTTAGCGATATTTTGGAGATAAATTATTAATATAACGCAATTTTGAGATAAAATATAATATAACGCAATTTTTGAGATAATACTATGTTACTTGTCAAGTGCGATATGACATTTCGACGACGTTTACGAAGCATACTGCAAACAGCGCTTTTAATTTTTGAACCTCGTTTTGACAGTTATTGATTTGTAATGAAACGTTACACTGACTTTTTATTTTTAACAAATAAATGACTTTGATTGTAACTCGGTAAATTATTGTAGATGTCACCACTAGGTAATTACTAAAAGGGCAACACCTAATGTTAAAATGTTGGCGCATCAGCCATGACGGGTTCACCAAATGTGAAGAGTGTCCAAATGTGAGAGCAGACATTCTTTGTTATTTAGCCTGGCCTTGAAGTAGGTACATCCTAGATGAAATTATATCAGTCGTGATATACTTCCGCAGTTCCACACGCAAAATAGGCGCCTTGACGTCGAGTTGCGGACACTAGCCCGTTACACCAAGTACCAAGTACTTCCGCAGTTAAGTACATGCAATAAACTGATTATTTGTTCCACTGAGTAACGTTTTCGTTTCTAAACCGCGGAAGAAACTATGGAAGACGGTTTTTTCATAAATTTAGTAGTAGTATGGCTCCTTGTGAAAGAGTTCGTCCACGAAAGTAATACCACCTTATCTATTTCTATCGCTAAGCAGTAATGTCAGCATTACTGTGTTCCAGTTTTGAAGGGTAAGGGTGTTGGTGAAATTACAAGCACATGGGACTTGAACACTTATGTCTCGGGGTGACGGGCGCAGTGCTCCTCAGATCTTTGCGATTTAAACCTCTGAGTGGGACTGCAACTGTTACGGACAGGCATGTAGTGTACCATCAGGCGCACGACTTGTTTGTCCCGTCACGGATATTATAAAAAAAATCCCACTTGAACGTTTCCAGTCATATATTAAGAAAAATAATTACTAAGAAAACAAAGGCTACATCCGATTGATGGAAGGAGTCCATTCTAAGCGGGGTACCCTAACTAATGCCTGTAATCCTTCTTTACATGGCTATGGTAATACGTTGAACAGGGTAGCTACCATTCTTTTGTTCTACAATCTAATCCATTTATTTCTAACGACGGATGCAGAAAAATGGAAGTCATAAGATTGAATCCTTTGTATGTGTGTCTGTGGCTTGGTATCTCCCAAATAGACGGGAGTTATGGGATAATCGGGACGATCTTTAGCTATGTTTGATGAACATATACTCTAGTTGTGCTGCTTCTAAATTTCGGCGTCAGGAAGTGAGCGTGCCTTACAGCTCCGCCACCAAAGAGGAGAATTGGTAGTGGACTTTACTGTCAACGGCTTAGCGGTGGCAACCGTTAATTTTGCAATGCGCAACGAGAAATGAGCGTACCTTTAGCCCTGGCACCTATTTGGAAAATACAGAGCTACTCTCTGTATTTCTCTACTCACTAGCCTCTTAAGAACCGGATGAAGTCAGTACCAACTGTCTGTAACAACCCTGTACACTGGTTGATCTGGAACTGAACTTAGGAGGTTCCTGTGCACGTACATGTTATAGTGTCCTTCTCGTATACTGTAAGGGTCGGTAAGAAGGGTCTCTACAATCAAAACTAATGTACAAAGATATGGAGATGCTTCTATATTTTAGTAGCCGTAGAGCTTCTTGTGAAAAAGTTCTTACTAGGAAGTACAGCCACCTTACTTATTTGTGTCGCCATTCCGGTTTGGAAGGGTAAGGGCGCTGCTGAAATTACAGGCACATAGGTCTTGTCAACTTATGTGTTAGGCCACTGATTTTCTATTTAAAAAAGTCCCTAAGATCTTTGCGATTTAAACCTCCGAGTGGTACTACAATTGTCATGGCTAGACGTGTCGCTTTCCACCAAGTGCACGACTTGTTCATCCCGTCACTTGGTGTTATAAAAAATATATATAGGTATGTTGAAATGTTTCGTCTTGTTTATCCAAGAAAAGAGGTCTCTTCTTACTTCGAAATTTGCGTGGTATTTGAGAAGGCACTGAATAATTTATCCTCTTGTATATAAGACGTATTCCTATTATTCCCGTAATCCATAACCCACATCATTAATAACGCAATCCATTTTCATTCAACACAACATCGTCGTGTCGCGCCGTGTGTGACGCCTTAAGAGGAGCTATTTTTTACCCAGCAAATTGAGAGTAGAGCCAGAGAGGGGGAGAAAAAAATTGCAAGGGAAATTGTTATGCGGTACGCTCGCTAAATTATACGCGAACCAAAGTCACCTTTTATGTTGGAAAATGTACATTGAATTGGTCGACGAGTCTGAACGGCCATGGATACATTAAGTTTTGTTTTCTCACTTAATAAACTATGTTTTTGGGAGAGCACAAGTAACACGACTTCATACTTTTCCAAGCCCTGTGGACCTTCTTTGACCTGCAGGTTTTATCATTAACTGCCTTCGTGGCCGAACGGATACCATGCTGTACTGACACCCAGAAATCTCTGGTTCGATTCCCGGGCCGGAAGAAATATTTGTGTGGCCTATTGTAAATAAATTTTTACACAACGAAGTCCACACAAGTTAGCATGTTAGTAACATGACACACCTTATAACTATGTTAATATTAGGATTAAGTATGGTACAGTCACTGTATAGGCCGACGAATTGAAAAATAATAAATTAATTATTTCATAGATTTCTCACAGATGGCGCTACGCCAAAAACAGTCGTCAAAAACAAAAAACAAGGATCTGCTCAAGCACATAGAGAAATTCGAAGGTTGGTGTTGGTTCATTCCGGTAGCTCAGTTGGAAGATAGTAGCAGTACAGCTCCTTGAAAGAGTTTGTCCAAGAAAATACTGCCACCTTACCTGTTTCTGCCGCCAAGCAATAATGTGACCATGACTGCGTTCCTGTTTTGAAGAGTAAGGTTGCTGGTCAAATTACAGGCACGTGGGTCTTTTCAACTTACGTCTCAGGATGACGGGCGCAGTATCAGTACCCCTCAAATCTTTGCAATTTAAAGTTCTGACTGCTATGGACAGGGGTGACGCTGACCACCAGGTGCACTTTTTCTTGTCCCATCACTTGGTATAAAAAAATACGTGACTAGAGACGTGTAAATATGAAATATTGTACGCAGTAATATCAGTGTGTAACACCCTAAGGAGTAATTCGATCGATCCAACGACGGCAGTTGTGGCAATAAACAAAAAATCCAAAAAAATATTGTAAGAAAATGTTGAAGTAACGTGTGTAATGTTGCTAGAAGTTTGTGTGGGAAGCATTTGGACTTTTATGATGTTAATTACTGCAAAATATTTATTCTTGGTTTTATTTATTAAAAATCTGCTCGACCTCTAGGACATGTGGATCGAATGGGAGAGGATCGAGCTGCCAAAAGAGCGTATTTGGGGCAACCTACGAGTCACCGCCCAGTGGGCCGTCCAAGATATCGTTGGAAGGATGAAGTCGCCAAAGACCTAAAGGACCTAAATGTGTGTGTGTGCTCAAGACGCACAGAAATGGCGTACTTTGGTGTCGGAGGCCAAGATCCACTTCGGGTCGTTGAGCCAGCGAAGTAAGTATGTAAGTTTATTTATTTAATCAACAAACTTTCTTTTGCGGTTTAATGCTCTAAGTGACACTGAACCGCTATACACTGGCGTGTCGCTTAACACCAGACGCACGACTTGGTCGTCCTGTCTGTCGTACTTGTCTTATTTATTATTATGCCGGAACGCATTAACGCTCACACTACTGATTGGCGACAAAAATAGACCCACCTTCTCTAAACAAACTCTTTCACAAAGCTCTATACTATTACCGATATCGGTATGTACTGCCGACTCTCAAACTTTGTTCCAGATCGAAAACTGTGTAGAAAGTTGCAAACACTTAAAATGCACAATTGTTTATGGACTTTCTACTGACTTTACGAGCGGAGTTTCTCAAGGAAATGTAATATTTTATAGTTACTCAAAGAAGTTGCGCAATTTCTTATTTGTTAAGATCGGGAGTCGTATTTGGTTCAATGAATTTCCCGTTAACCGATCCCTTTGCAAATTGCAGTTGTGCTTCGTTCAAGCGACTTATTCGCAAACTCGAGAGAACTTGGCAGAAGCAATTCTGCTAAGATTTTTTAAATACAGTCACATCAAAAATTGTCATAACATTGTTAACCAAGCAAAAACAAACCAAGTCGAAAATTGGTTTGTTTTTCTTAAATGACAGTGGGCCGGACATGTTTGCAGGATGGACTGCAAGATTATGCCATTGGTACGATAATAAGAACAAGAATACAATTCATACCATTGGTATATAAAGCCACATGTCCAGTGATGTAGGCAAGCCCACCAATGACCAATTGTTATATTTTAAAATCTAAAAGGTCTTCTTTTTCAATGATTGATCATCTTTCTCTTCGACATAAAATAAATTATATCAATGACTATTTTAGTCTGTTCTGAATTACGTAAAAAATGTTTGATTTGTATAAATTAACTTTGATAGTTCTATGTTGGGCTTCCAATTTATATAGAATGCAAGCAAATTGGCTTCCGGCTGCTTTTTCATATAATAACCTATCCTATTGATGGGTGCAACAACCAAGCAACCAAGACTTATTAGGAGATCAGTATCAAAAGATATACTGGTTATAAATGTCATCAAACGTTACAAGAAAATACCAATAATGAGAAATATTAATTTAGTATGCTTAAATATAATAATAGTGTTACCTTGAATACAGTTCATTCATAATTTATCCGTAAATCAACTAATATAGACGGAACAATTAAAATCAAACATAAAAAAATATCGTTTATTTAAAAAAGTGCACATTTACAATAGATCAATTATTTTGATTATTTCTTTGAGTACCAAACAATATTGTTGTTATTCGAAACAGTTAAAATAACTAACGTGCTGGCAAATATTGGTATAAAAAATAGAGAACACGAATACATTGCAGGCTTGTGCTGGCAATTTCTCATTGTTGTCGTGTTTTTAAAAATACAATCTACGACACGCCAGGAAATTCCATTACTGTCGTGTCAACATTTCCGGTACCATTGCAGCTCGGTGTTCAAACTTGCCCTCGTTCTTGAATTATTTATTTCCTTTTCTTTACAATAATGTAACCACAATTAAAGGAAATGTAGCGGTGTCACAAAGAATAGCGATATTTAGGAGCTCATTGTACCCAAACAAGTTCCGTTTTCAAAATTTTAAATCACGTGACCAAGGAAATAGGGGTAAAGTTAGTGCTGTCTAAATTACACTGTTTAAATTATTGGCTCGTTGGAATAAGATAGAACATGTGCATTGACTTAAAATTATATGGACGTCGGGTCCGCGCTAAAAAGTGTCCGAACTTATAGGGCGTTAAAATCGTATACAGAGCGTCATTCACGCTTTAGTCTTCGTTTGTTTGACTGACAGCGAAGCAACCAAAATTAGACAGTACTGCGATGACATTACAATTTAAAAGCTTTTTCATATTCCTTTACATGTCACTACGTTTAAATAGGTTGACTTGAGACATTTTTTTCGTGGTTTTTGTATTAGACCCGTCGTCCATTTATTTGTAAGTCAATGAACATGTGTCAATAAATGTACTCGACATTTGTCTTTTTTTTTTCAAATAGTCACGGCTGTTGTAAAGGGCCCAAAACGTTGGTTTATTGCAATTCAGATTTGCTAAAGGCGAAGCTGCAGCGTCTTGAACACCGCCGTAAAGTTGCCTGCTTATCGGTATTCTACAGAATAAATCACGACGACTGTTCGATGGAATTACACGATTTGATTCCGCCTTACCCTTTCCATTATCGGGGGATCAGGCCGATATCTTTCTACATAGGTTTTGTTTATAGTGACCCTCCCTATCAGTCTCTTGGTAATGCGGTTAGGGCACTATAACCTGTGCGAGCAAACCCACACAGGGACCATCTAAGTCAGGTCCTAGCCCCAGATCACCCTGTTTGCATGGACTTCATCCGGTTCTCAAAGGGCTAGTGCCTTAGATGAGCTGCCTTGGGTGCACGTGCAGCACCCTCCCTATTTTCCAGATAGATACCGGAGCTACACAACAACTAACGGTTCTCTGCACAACTAATCCCGGGAGCCCAGCCGTAGGCTGCGGTTCTACCCTATGATGTGAATATTCCAAGAATTCGAATGAAGCGTTACTCTTCCACGTTTATATGACGAACGGCTACGGAGTGGAATTCCCGGCTTGCAGACTTAATCTAGAACACAATAACTTGGGACTTTTCAAGGCAAGGCAAGAGTGAATAGGCAATATTTAGGTGTGCATGCTCCATTATCAACCTCATCGTCACTTTCCATCAGGTAAGGTGCAGGTCGTGTAGCAATCGTGAAAACCTGAACCAGAATTTCATACATATTTTTATTCATGATTACGATTTAGAAGCAGTAGGGCTTGTGAAAGAATTCGTCCAGGGAAGTACTGTCACCTTATCTGCAATGTGAGCATTACTGCGTTCCAATTTTGAAGGACAAAGGTGCTGGTGAAATTACATGCACTTGGGACTTTCAACTTATGTCTCAGGATGATGGGCACAATCGCAGTGTCTCCCAGACTAAAGCTTTGAGTGCCACTGCAACTGCTATGGACAGGCGTGTCGCTAACCACACGCCACTTGGTAAGATAAAACAAAACGAGGTTTTCCAGTGCCAACGCAAGTTAATGAATTAATTCACTGGCACCCTCGGTTACAGAAAACGTTAAATTTTGTAAAGAACTGATAAAATGTAGTAATTTGCCACTAATCAGTCTAAATTTATTGCTTTTACGCCCAATCTTAAAGAACGTCGTCCCAACAGCCCCTTTTAAACTTCGTTACTTAGGAAAATCGTTTTCCTTCTACGCAAATAGTCGAATGATTCAATAATCGCCCCCTAAACTCACTGACTGTTAAGAAAAGAATAAAACTTGTTTGCGAGTGCCCTCAATGGCGTCTGCAAAGTTTCAATACTTTAGTCACAGGTATTTTCGAGTCGTAGTGGGATATTGGATATCTGAATGGTTAAAATTTTACAAGTGCACTCTGTACTCCTTTACCTATATAACGGTATTGCTCTGGTCGGGATAACGCCTTCAAGTGTCCAAATATAGATTCAGGTGTAAATTCAAGTTGTAACACTACAAAAAAATAATTCATTGCCTGGCTTTCCGCTACATGGCGTTGGTATCAGAATAGAACACGGCATCAAAGTATTCACAGCAAATATTGATTGATATTGTAATTTTGTACTATATCCTCATCAGATATATACCAAACCGAGAGATAGGGCTTTCCGGAGAGACTACGGGCTCGACGGCAAGACCAGGGTACGGCGGGCGTCCGGGCCAAGTTCTCCGCTAGTCATGCGCTTCCACGGGCATCTCTGGCGGACCCGGACTTGGGCATGGTCTCGCTGGGGTTCGTGGTTTGCTCCAGGTAACGGACACGCTCGTCTGCCCCGGTAGTGTGTGGCCGGGACGGGGTAGCGCGTCTTAATAGCGGCCTAGTTGAGGACCTGAGGCGAAGAGACGCGCAAGGTGCGTGAGTTGCCCTTTAAGTCGGTAACTATGTCCGGACATTGTCGCAGGACTCTGCTACTTGGCATCTCCGGCATTAACCCGGAGAGCTAGTAGAGGATGAGCTAGACACCTTCCGGTCCCTCCGCCGCGTAGGAATTTGGGAACTGTAGAGACGCCGTTCATTCGGCGTTGGGAAGTGAGCGTGCCTTACAGCTCCGCTACCAATGAGGAGATTTGGTAGTCGATTTAGAGTCGGCGGCTTAGCGGTGGCAACCGTTAGTCGTGCGGAGCGCGACGGGTCCGCACCTATCTGGAAAATAGGGTGCGTGCTGTACGTGCGTACCCGGGGCGGCTCATTTAAGGCACTAGCCTTACATAGAAACAGATGGAGTCCGTGCAAACGTGCTGATCCGGGGTTAGACCTGAATTGGATGATCCCTATCCGGGTTCGCTCGCACAGGTCATAGTGGCCTTCCCGCATAACCAAGATGTTGATAGGCAGGAGCATTATAAACAAAACTTATGTAGACAGATATGGGACTGT
The DNA here is from genome assembly GCF_003589595.1 of Hyposmocoma kahamanoa. Classification (NCBI taxonomy): domain Eukaryota; kingdom Metazoa; phylum Arthropoda; class Insecta; order Lepidoptera; family Cosmopterigidae; genus Hyposmocoma; species Hyposmocoma kahamanoa. The sequence goes on along the minus strand of NW_020653575.1, from coordinate 4,144,876 downwards.
ATCCTCACCATCGGAGCTAGTGTTGTTAGCCTCTGCTTACGCTGGTGGAAAAGCAGGTCGAAAAGCCTAGTTATCGCCTCTTCATTTGCTTGGGTACTCCGTACTCTGTAGCATCACCTACATCGCTTTCAAGTAAACTTCCAGTAGTGGGACTCTCCTTGGACGTGATAGTGTTTGGTATGCCGAAATACTCCAAGGTCGAGCCTACGAAACAAGTCTGGTGTTAATCGATACGCCTACACATGACAGTTGCAGTGCCACTCAGAGCGTTAAGTCACAAAGATCTGAGGGCCACTGCCACCACGCCCGTCACCCAGATACTTATGTTGACAGGTCGCATGTAATTTCACCAACCAAAAGTGAACTCCGCTACGAAATCTCCACTTCGGTGGCGGAGTTGTAGGCACACAAGTTGACCCTGGGAAGTACAGCAACTATTATGAACAGGCTTAGCGGTGGCAACCGTTAGTTGTGCAATGCCCAATGGGAATTGAACGTGCCTACAGCTCCGGTACCTATCTGGAAAATAGCCGTACGTGCACCCGGGCAACTCACCCAAGGCACTAGACTTTTGAGAACCGGATGAAGTCTATGCAAACAGGTTGATCTGGGGCCAGTACCCGACTAAGAGGGTCACTGTGTTTGAAAAGACTATAGTTCTCGTATCCCTAATGGTCGGTAGGGAGGGTCACTATAATCAAAACTTATAACGACTTGTGAGTATCAAAAAAAAACCGAAACGTTTTCGTTTTTGTTGCATAGACATGGATGGAAAGCGTTTTCTTCTTTTTTAAAGGCTCTCGTTATTTATGTCGTCTGTCGCGGTCTTACCCTAGTCTACCCACTTCACTCCAGGACGTCACACATTTCTGAAAACACTTTTGGCCATTCGATTGACGCTTCAATACATCTGTCATCACCACGCCTTGTATTGTATAAGATTCTTTGGAAAGGTTGGCATTATTAAAAAAAAAATAAGAAAACGCCGTAAGAAAACTTTGGGCCTAGAAATGTTTAAGAAGTGGAAAGCGTCAGCCACGGTATGGTAAGGTCGCTGGTTTGAGTCCAGCAGAATCAAGGGATTTTTTCTATGTATTCGACATTAATAATTATATTGTGTGCTTACTACTTTAACCACCTTCACAGGTTCGGGGCTGTTGGAGAGTAATTGCAGCGCGCGACCAAGGTGTGCCCAGGCCGAGCGAATAGCTCGCCTTCCGCCCCCCGTAGGGTCTATCATTGCCCCGTCCGTCTCCAGGGTTGGGGAGTGATTGGTGCGCGTAACCAAGGTATTTCCAGGCCGTACGAATCGCTCACCCTTCACCCCCGCATACCCACCTACCCCTATCCGCCTCCTGTGTTGTAGGAACAATTGCTGCGCGTGTCCAAAGTGTGTCCAGGCCGTGCGAATTGTTCACCCTTCAACTCCGTAAACCTACCCTTTAGCTCACCGCCGTCACTAGATTAGTTAGGGTAGTAACCCCTGGAAGATTATAAAGTTCTAATATAGTTAAGAGGTGCATTTGTTACTTATTGTAAACCGATCAATGTTAAAACTTGATGTTGATCTCCTTTGTTAGCTATTGAACCTTGGATAATTCCTATAGGTAAACAATAATGTACTTGTCCCGACCGCACCCACACACATTTTTTCGAAAAGGCATTCAGCCTCAATAACCAATTAACCTTTTTTTTGTAAGTCGCAGCCAGTTATCACTTTAAACGTAATTTACGATTTAGTGTTCACGTAATGTGCTTTAAGAAAGGATAAATCTTACTTAATATTATCACGTGTCACTTTCTAACTATTAGAGAACCGAATTACTAAGCTATCTACGAATCGCATTAACAAGTTGGATCATGGTTTCTTTGCTTACAATCATGTTAGCTTGACAGCTCAAATTGGGTGGGGTCACAGTGAGGCATCGAGTATATAACCAGAAATAGAGACGAAATAAGGGTCATCCATTCCTGGCAACTCATCAGGCCTTTATATCACTTTTAAATATCAACTTTCATTTGCGCCGAAATTAGAAAACTGAAATAGTACAGCGCCAACAACTGACCTGTGTATACGTCTCCGTATATTCCGTATATATAAAATAATCTGTATTTATTGTAATAAAGATATCTCTAAAAATGGGGGGCCGTTCCATTCGGCGGTGTGGCAAAAACAGCAAAACATCTAATTATAAAACAAACGGAATCACATTTCATCGGTAATTAAATAGTCAAGTTTCGTCAATTATCGCAAAGCTCAAGATAAACTGGTCGATTTGAAGTGAAACAATTGACGACGCTCGTCCATTGTTTCGGATTCGGTCTGGCCAATCGACTCGCAGTTGTCACCGTAATGATTTGGCAGAATAGTTTTCAAATAAATTAAATTTCGACTCTATTTCTGGTATACTCGATGTTTCTCTATTACTCCGACATGTATATAAAATATATGCATACAGATGTGGAATAAGATTATAATATATTTTTAAAGACATTTAAAATTCGAAAATCCAATTAATAAGTAACTGTATCCTTGCCACAAAAGAATTTTAACGTAGTTAATTTTGTAGGTGGCGTCAGGTATATATATTATATACGAGATATTTTGTACTACAGCAGGAACAGCAGGAAATTTAGTCAGTAAACAAAGCTGTCATTGTCACTCCGAAAGCGGCGGGAAAATAGACCTAGACGACACAAATATAACAGCAATTTGTAGAAAAAAAAGGGACACTTGTGTTGTTGTTAAATTGTATACAAGTGTGTATAGGTACTTGTCATACGAGTAGAAGATTAACCAGGTTAGTTTTCTTTGACCTGATAATTAACCAAGTTAGTTTTCTCTACTCAATTTCGGTGGCAATTTTTATTATTTAGGTATTCGAGCGTATTATTGTCAAATACTAAATAATAACTCCGGATACTCCACTCGAATATCACATTTCATTATATATTCTTGGATAATTTAAGTAACAAAACTTGCTGCCGAAATTAGGTAAAGAAAACTAACGTGAAAATTATCCAATCTAAATAGTTAGATATTTATAATTATTAGAATTACAAAACGCCTTAAGTCAGAAAGTGATAGATATTATGAGAAAAAATTATGTTTGCCCAAAAGTTTCTTGATCTTATTTTCTTTTTGTGGTTTATCAATAATTACATTTAACATTACACATTTTCAGAAGGAAAAAATAAAATCTATCATTTGTCACTTTAAAACGTGCTTGCTTTATATGATTTATTACAAATTGCATCAATTACGGGGCCCGCGTGACGACAGGGCAATTTATTTTACCGACCCGTTAACCCTCTGAGAGAAGAGAACGAAACAGTATAATTAAAGATAGGAATGAAACTATTTTTCCGGATTTAAATCGCGTATATTTGTTTTTTCAAACAAACCGACGTTTCGGGCCCTTTACAGGTCCCATGGTCACGTGGTCATGGTTGACATCAACCGTGACCATGGGACCTGTAAAGGGCCCGAAACGTCGGTTTGTTTGAAAAAACAAATATACGCGATTTAAATCCGGAAAAATAGTTTCATTCCTATGTATAACAATCGCGAAAACCTAAGAACTCGATAAGTATAATTAAAGCTTCAAAAAACAATGAAAATAATAGAAAATGTGTTTTTACTGTTGAAGCGCCTATAATTTAATAATAGCAACATACCAACGCATCACTAAATAGATATTGCTGTAAAAACTCAACAGGCGCTAAAACAATAGCACGTAAAATATTATGAAGTAAAAAAAACGAGATTTATCCTATCCAATATTGGTTTAGGTAGATTGTCATACGGCCCCGAGCGGAGACCCTTCCTGATTGAAATATCTATTAGATTGTGCTTTTACTTTGATGATCAAATGGCTCAGACGAAGAAGATGAAAACTTTTGCGGCAATTATTTCGTTAAAACATCAACTTTTGAATCGTGTTTATTAACAAGTTCGAATATAGTCTGCTAATTAGTTCTGGTCGATTTACAAAAAAAATCTTGATAAGATTTTTTGTAATAAAAAAGTGAAAATTAAATTCTTTGTAGACCGAAACCCTCATCTTCAAATGGAAAGTTCATTTGAAGCCGCAAAAATGGATTATCAAACTCGTATTCGATTAGGAGGGTGAGATTATTAAATAATATTTCACTGCCGGCGGGTAATATTAAAAAACATTATAAAGATACGATCGTAAGCCGCCATTCGTAATAACGACGACTGTAATAAAAAGTATTTGCAAAGAAAAAACCTATTTTTGCAACTCTTGTTTAGACTAAGCATTTTTTCGGGTCAAGCATGAAAAATTGTATCTGTATGTATGTATGTATATATCATATGAAAAATTGCATCTTTGCTGACAATATCGCTCACGCGTGCATACACTACCACGCCGTTATAAGTACTTTGGGGAAACAGCGTAATTTTTTTTTTTAACGCACACACTCAACATAGCCCCGCACTAGGGAAACCCTGTGTCGCGGGTGCCATGGACACACACATAGACAACCACAAATTACACCCAAACTCACGAGAGAAATAATTATAGGCCATACAACTATTTCTCCCGGCCCGGGAATCGAACCTGGGGCCTCTGCGTGGCAGTCCGGCATGGTAACCGTTCGGCCACGGAGGCAGTAAATGCCCATGAGCTCTTAACCGCACAGAAAAAATGTATCCGGATTCTTGTAAATATAAAGCAAGTAGAAAGCTATAAACTAGATATGAAACGGATAGTGATTTGGCCGGATATTGGATACTGGATATCCGGCGTGCACATAGGCCAGATATCCGGATATCACTGCTGTAAATATGTCGCGTCGATTGATTAATCTGTGAATGATTGCACTTACACATTGACGATTTGATTTATTGTAGGAACTTGGTTTTTATGAAAGCGATTAATTTATTCGATAATACAAACAAATACGTAACTGAAAAATATTAACAGTGAAAAAAATTCGCAAATTTGGCAGTATTTTAATATCAGTGCTGTTTGTTTGTTGTGGCGAACAAATTTTTCGCGATGGAGAAGGAATTATATCTGTTTGGTTATATTAAAATTTCTAGTTGTTACAAATATAAGCCTATGCACTTGAAACGTCCGTCATTATTTTGTTACAGTTTGATTTCATTAATTTGTTTGTGATCTTATTAATTGTAAGCCTTCACACCAGATATACCAAAAAAAATGTTCAATCTACTTATACGTTTCATCATTATACAAACAGACAAACAAACACAAATAGTAAACATTGTATTTGAAGACAGTTCAAATCGATCATGATCGCGACCCTTTTATTTGGTCCTCTGAAGCTGGTCTTTTTTTATGAAAATAAATAGAACCAACTATTACCACTTATCAATATCATCTTATCATTCATCCATCATAATTTGACTTTATTGAAATTTGAGTACTATATTTACAGATAGCGTTATCTAACTTTATAGTTCTTTCAGTTGCAAGTAATAAACATATTCTCAAAGATCCTGTAGTTTCTGTTTATCCTGTTACTATCATATTATATCAATAAATCAATTTATTTAGAGTACTTATTATAATTTTTTTTCAATTTCAAATATCCGGTGTCCGGATACCGGATATTGTGCCACTATCCAGTATCCGGCCGGATAATAAAATTAGGCCGGATATCGGATAGTTAGCGGATATCCGTTTCAACTCTACTATAAACTGTACTTTAAAAACTTAATACTAACGTTGGTACGCGTACAGGATTATTTTTAAAAAGACTAACAACCTCCCAGGACCAAATTACCAACATCATAAACATAACTTGTGTTCCATGATTTAATAATGCATCAGGTTTTACTTTCATACAAAAATAAGTACTTATATTTAAATAGATCGCTCTAAACGGTAATCACTCTGTGCAGGGCGGGGGTGGGAGTCTTCGCAGAAAGTACAACAAAAACTTAAAAGTTTATTCTTGGTAAATTTATTATGTTTTGTAAAAAATCATGAAAGAAAAGTTTGCGATGTCTGTAATATAATCTTGAGAGGTTGTTTGTATTTTAAAAATAATCCTGTATAGTGGAAGTGTAAATTTATAACAAAAAACCCTAGTTTTTAACCAACTTCAAAAAAACGAGACGGTTCACAATTCGACTGTGTTTTTTTGTATATTAGGGGTTAAAGTATGAAATTGCCGTCTTATTGCAATAGGTTCTTTGAAATTTCATAGAATCTTCATGGTTTGAGGTTTTCGAATGAAACTTTTTTCAAATGGTTTCTGTGATTTTTTTTTTTTTTTAATTTGAAACATTTGAATATCGACTTTCAATTGTTTTTGTTATTCAATTTAGACAAGAAAGATGGATACTGCGAAAATTCGAGTGATTTTTGAATACGAGTTCCGACGCGGAACTAACGCGGCAGAAACAGCCCGCAATATCAATGCTGCGTTTGGAGAGGGGTCTACTAATGAACGCACCGTGCGATTTTGGTTTAAACGCTTTCGTGATGGAAATTTCGACTTAAAGAACGAGCCACGAGGAAGACCGCCCACACAGGTGAATAACGATGAATTAAGAGAGATAGTGGAAGCCGATCCTAGTCAAACTACCCAGGAATTAGCGGCATGGTTTAACGTTACCTTACCCACAATATTGACTCACTTGCGTCAAATCAATAAAATAAAAAAATACGAAAAATGGGTGCCTCATGATTTGACTGATCTGCAGAAAGAAACGCGTGTTGAAACTTGTGTTGCCTTGTTGAACCGGTACAGAAATGAAGGAATATTGGATCGAATTGTAACATGTGACGAAAAGTGGATTCTTTATGATAACCGGAAAAGAAAAATGCAATGGCTGACCCCAGGTCAAATGCCACAACAGTGTCCTAAAGCAAAACTTACCAATAAAAAGGTAATGGTAACTGTTTGGTGGTCTCAGCATGGTGTTATTCACTATAGTTTTCTCAGATCTGGTCAAGCAATAACGGCAGATGTCTATTGTGCCGAACTCCGAACCATGTTGACAAAACTAGCAGTAAAACAGCCTCGACTCATGAATCGATCTTCACCATTATTGCTCCACGACAACGCGAGACCTCACACAGCACGAGAAACCATTTTGACCCTTCAGGAACTGCAGTTAGAAACCATTCGTCATCCTCCGTATTCACCAGACCTTGCTCCAACGGACTACCATTTTTTTCGTGATTTGGACAATTATCTACGTGACAAGAAGTTTTCTTCCCAGGAGGCAGTACAAAATGCTTTCACACAGTTTGTGCAGTCTAGATCGTCGGAGTTCTATCGCAAAGGCATTAATAACCTTCCCATTAGATGGCAGCAATGTATAGATAATAATGGCAACTATTTTGATTAAATAAATTTGTTAAAAATTTAAAAAATAAACAATTTAGATTTTCAGTACAAATCGGCAATTTCATACTTTAACCCCTATTATATGTGACGCGATATCTCCGACATTTGTGAACCAATTTTGATGATTCTTCTTTTGTTGGAAAAAGGATACCTCAGAAGTGGTCCTATTTGAATTTGAAGAAAATATTCCAGCTCTAAGGGTGGCAAACTGGGGGGTGAATGACTTTTGAGGTCGGTTTTTTTAGTACCCTGCAGAGATTGTTATAATAAAGTTAGAGACGCCTTCGACATCACATCCCTCGAAATAAAAACAACCTAACACAAACAACGTCTAAATTGAAAATACATAGTTCCGTACATCATCCTATGTCAATAAGAATCTAACATAAACTCCTAGAATATTTAAAAACAGAATCAAACTTAAGCATATTCATAAATGCACTAGCCCCCTTTATACAGTCACACTATCGCGCGTCAGGAGCATCCAGGATTGCGAGCGGGAAAGCCCGCACGCGCTATCGCGCGTGATTACCCGCCTGTAGTTATTAAACTAACATTCATTCTCGCGCGATTGCTCGTGTTCGTTTTTGTTACAACGGAAAGAGCGTCCGTGTAAAGGCTAATAACGCTAGATAGACTGGCGCATGATAAGCACTTTCACTTTTCCTTCCAACGTCTGTATCACGCGCGATATAGTGTCTGTGTAAAGCCCGCTATCGAAAAAAAACTATTAATTTCTAAAAGCCAGTACGATGTGGACGAAAATTTCCATTAATTAAAACACGGCTAAGTGACAAATGGTCAAATAACCGTTTTAAATTGCAAAAAATAGAGCACAAAATGCAACAAGAAACTAGTGGAGTAATTTCACAAAAAAAAAATTGAATATCTATTCAATAAAAATTTAAAATACAGTGAATAGCGACATCTCTCGCCAGGACTGGTAACTGTAAAGATATCTAACTGGGTGATAAAACTTTCATAGATGGCGCTACGACTAAAAAATCGTTGAAAAACTGTTACAATTAGTTAACGTTTTTGACTTATTGGAACTTACCATAGCGATGTTTAGCTGAAATATCAATAAACAATGTGTCAAATTTGGCCTCTTATTTGGTGACGTCTCTACTCTCTCCCTTCCATGTTGCGATGCCAGCCAATGTACATTTGTTTGTAAGTGTATAATATATTCATAAGTATAGTTTTGTAACGACAACACATGTAAAGCACTTATAAATTAATTTTAGTAACAGTAGATAGAGCTCCTTATGAGAGAGTTCGTCTAGGGAAGTACTGCCATCTTATCTATTTCTGCCGCCAAGTAGTCATGTCAGCATTACTGTGTTCCGGTTTTGCAGGATATTGGTGCTGGTGAAATTACAGGCACTTGGGACTTGTCAACTTATGTCTCAGGGTAACTGGCGCAGTGGCAGTCCGCCTCAGATCTTTGCGATTGAATTAAAAAAGCTGAGTGTCACTGCAACTGTTATGGACAGGCGTGTAGTTATAAAAAAAAAGTGAGGCATTTAAAATCAAAGGCCTATGTTCAGCAGTGGACGTCTTCCGGCTGATATAATGACGATGATTTAAAATCAGTGTTAAGGTCAAATATAAGGTCATTTGGCTGAAATTATGATGATGTTAAGGTCAATAAAAAACAAACTACTATAGACTTATTGTCTTTTACCATTGCGTGATTTTTAGCATTCTAAAATGATTCCAAAGCAATGTTGGTAAAAACACCTAAATTCCAAACCTTACACTAAGACCCTTTACCTCTCACTTACAGAGATGATGTTTGATCTTTTTGTTATGCAGCTTAGCCTAACTTCTGTTCGCATTTTCATTTTGGCATGAAATATGTGGGGTTTTTGCTCAAAGTGGCGTCCGCCCAATCGATTGCTGACAGTAATACGACTACAAAGGGTGAATTCTCCCTTTTGGCCTACGTTCCATCCGCCATTAATCAAGACTATGGATTTTTTTTGCAAACTGGCGGCCACTCATGAATTCTACATAGCAAATCGATAGTCGACATTAATACAAATGCCCCGGTCTGGCAAATAGGTGCTAGTGAGAACTCAGCCGGATTTAAAGATTTTAACCGACGTGAAAAAAAGGAGAATGTTCTCTTTTGACTGCATTTTTTTATATATATCGCACTGCTTGTACAATAATGTTGTAACTCAAAATATGTGAAATTCAAGATTACACTATTGCTCAACATAAAATTTGATAGTCTACACATGAATAAAACCACCGTTAGAATATTGTAAGAAACAATTCAAATATTATCCACTTAACTCAAAATGAGACAAACTTTTTGTGAGCTAATTTTGGACAAAACAGTTCTTACCTACTCAAAAATATGAAATTATATTTTCTCTTTCACTTTTAAATATATTTGGTAAGCAAGAAATTGTTTACATGTCTAATAAACCTTACTGCACATACATTTTAATAATCTTTCACGAGAAGTGAGTAATGCCGCTGCCGCGCTTTGTGGCTCGTGAGCCGGGGACCCCTCTCGCGCGCCTACCCGCTCGTCTTGCGTCGCCCACGTGACACAAATCTCGCAATTGATATCTTTTATAACTAAATAAGTCCCATTTTTGTTTGTTGTAAATAATAGACATTTCATTGCATATGCTTATCACTGCATATATGTATCAAATGAATTATTTAAGTATTTTATAAATATAAGGGAACACACCATACTACATTATAGAAATATATACGTAATTTATTTTAGTTTAAACGCGACACACACGTCCGGTACTCACTCGGTTTTAGGGTCCACTGAAAATCAGCGTCACAGCCTTGTCCCGGCGGTGACATTAGCTGAGTGGATCCTATTACATACGCCACAGCTGCACACATAACATCTACTTCGTACAGTTTGACCAGTTTTATGATCGAATAATTATTTATTGCCAAAATTTTATATTTAATTAATTTTATTTAGTTTTCTTTTTTGTTATTCATTTTCTGTTTGTTTTAATTTAGTTTGTTTTAAGTTTAATTTAGTTCTGTTTTATTTTAATTTTTTTTTTTTACTTTTAATTTTTTACTGTTTATTATTGTGTTGTGGTGTTTTGTAATAAATGTATTCTATTTCTATTATTTCTATTAATGTTTTTCATTGATTTAGAAAAAAATATTTTTTTTTTTAGTTAATACACTATTGCATTAACGGGCGGTATGTTACACGATAACTTCGGCATTTGTGAAGCCATTTTGATGATTCCTTTTTGTTGGTACTTCAGGGTACCTTTATTGGTCCCATTTAAATTCGAACAAAATATTCCACCTCCAGGGATGGCAAACTAGGGGACGAATCCGGATTCGCACGTAATTTCACGAACTTTTGACGTCGGTTTTTTTAGTACTTTGTACTGCGATTATTCTCTGCGTTTATTGGATATATACATATTATTCTTTGGCAAATTAAAAATAAGATAATTAACATAGAAACGTCGCCAAATTTAAAAAGAAATAACAATTTCTGGTTTGTTAATATAATTTAAACTTTATTCTGTAGGCATATAGTTGAAAGTTCAATATCATCAATTACTATTATTGCAAGTTACGTTTTGATATTAAATTGAAATTTCAATCAGTGTCCTACCATCTAGCGGTTAATTGCTGTACCACTACAAATTGGAGTTATTAATTTAGGAAATGAAACTATTTTTCCGGATTTAAATCGCGTATATTTGTTTTTTCAAACAAACCGACGTTTTGAGCCCTTTACAGGTCCCATGGTCAACCGTGACCGCGATACGCGAAACAAAAATAGTTTCATTTCCTATGTGTATCAATCGCGAAAACCTAAGAACTCGATAGTTACTAATTTAGTTCTCCAAAAAAGAAGCGACCATCTTGCAGGGGTATAAGCTTCACTTTCGTTTCTTGTAACAAAAAAAAATTCGACAACAGAAAATTTAAAATTTATTAAAATAAGGCTTACCGATGATATGAAATACCATCACGGGTAATAATTTTTGGTGCGCCTATAATTTTTGTACTCCAAAACAGCACAATAATTAACTTTTCTACGATTATAAAGAATTTACGCGAAAGAATTGACACGAACATACCATACAAAGCGAAAATGGCGGTCTGAGCTCACGTAGGTCCTAAGGATCGTATTCCTGAACTCTACTCAATGCTCAGGACTTGAGTATGAAGCACTAGAAATCATACTCAAGTCCTTGCCATTAGGGTCGTATTTTCAGTGCTTGAAATCATATTCAAATCCTGACTTGAGCATTGAGCAGAGTTCTGGAATACGACCCTTAAGAGACCTACGATTAGCACGCGTGTAAGACTAACTTACTACTTCTACTGTATTTTCTATTCTTTGCCCGCGCCCAATAGTGGAGCAAATATACCCGCGCGCGGTATGTGAGACCGAAAGTTCGAAGGTCATTTTAGTATGTTGTTTAGTATAATATCATCGTAAAATTAAGTTTCATATTAAAAAGAAACGTGTAAAATTGTATCAAGCAAAGTATTGTACAAAACATTTTTTATTAGAGATAAGCAGTCTTTTATTACAGCCATTGGTAAGTTACAATTAAAACTGTGACACCTACTCGTATACCCGTGTCGGTTTAGGGGGCCGATTGGTGTAGTGTACGGGTACACATATTGTATGCATGAGTACCTACTCTTGTTACGCTGAAATGAAGTTAGCCACGAACCATGCGGATAGCAGTGAGCCCAAAGCTCTGACGTTTTCCGTTTCAACGTACGAAGGATAATTTGTTTACCTTCCTAATGACGTCACGCGTTTGACAAGTGGTCATATGCGCGGCATTTTTTAAAAATACATTTTAAATATGATTGTAAAGACTTGAAAAGCTTTAACAGGGTTATTTGTACCGCCTCTCAGGGCTATAGGTATTACTAACATCATAAACAATAACTTGTTACAAACATTGTAAATTTTTTAAAAATATCTGAAAAAGATCTGTATTTTTAGCAACGACTCTCTCATTCATGAAAATCATGTGGTGGTTCGGCGCTTTCTTTTGCTATCGCGCAGAAGTATCAACGCTTATAGCGATCTATTTAAATATTTTTATTTTTGTACGAATGAATTAAAAATCTGCTGAATTATTAAAAATTATGCAACAAAAGCTGTTGTTAAAGATGTTAGTAATATAGATCCATAGAGTAATAAAACCAGAAATAGAAACGAAATGTCATTTAATTCGTTTGAAAACTATTCTGCCATATCATTACTGTGACAACTGCGCCTCGATTGACTAACCCAAGTTCGAACCAATTGACGGGTGTTGTCAATGGGTGTCGTTAGTTGTTTCTCTTTAAATCGAGCAGTTAACTTGAGCTTTGCTATAATGGCCGAAAAATGCAACATTACATATTTAATGTTCAATTACCGATGAAATTTGATTCCGTTTGTTTTGTAATTAGATGTTTTGCTGTTTTTCCTCACACCACCGAACGGAACAGCACGCCATTGTTACAGATATTATCTTTATTACAATAAATACAGAATATTTTTGGAATATACGGAGACGTACACACAGATCAGTTGTTGGCGCTGTCTATATTTCAGTGCAAACGAGAGTTGATATTTATAAGTGATGTATCATTGATGAGTTATAATGGTCTCACCACTAAGGATGCCGAAGACCGTGCAGAGTGGAGGAGAAAAAGTAGGAAAGCGGACTCCGGGCTCCACAGCAACACTGCTGAGGACGCAACCGGGACAACGCTCAGATGAGAGAGACAGAGAGTATCATTGATGAGTTACCAGTGTGGCCGTTATTTTGTCTCTATTTCTGGTTACATACTCGATGTATAGATCTGAGAGCTTATTAGTATTTTATAAATAACCCGGTTTAAAGTAACATTTTTTTCACTTCTAAAATTACGTCATTATAGCCTTACGTAACGGTAGTACAGTGCATCCATTAATCCCTAAGGAAAGGAGTAAAGAAGTACCTAATTTTTTAATTTACTTCGAGAAAAACATACTCAAACAGCCGGTAGTACACTCGGTTTTACTTCTGTGCCTTTACTTTCTGTGGCGCCATATTACTAGTATTTTCCCGCGCAAGCTCGTTTTTTTAAAAGTATCAAGTGATGGAACGAACAAGGCTCTGTCTGAACAAGGCTCTGATCTGAGGCACACTGCCACTGCGCCCGTCACCCTGAGACATAAGTTGGCAAGTTCCATGTGCTTATTATTTCACCAGCGCCCTTACTTTTCAAAACCGGAACACAGTACTGCTTAGCGACAGAAATAGACGAGCTCTTTCACAAGCTCTACTGCTTCTACAGCGTTTGTTGTATCTATGTCTGGTTGGAAAAATACCATCGAAGTGAATAGCAAAGTTTTCGCCTCAAGACTAAAAACCTATACAAAAGCGAATGTCTAACCACCTCGGGTATATATTGGTTCGCTATAGTCCCTTGATAAAAAATATGCTATATTGGCTGGATAATTATTATATTTAATTTTATGTACTTTTCCCTATTGCTCAGTCTTTGATCAACTTCCCCAAAAACCCGAAGGTAGCCGATGATGACCGATGTTCGTTTTCTAAACCTCCGTAATATTACGACTTGTCATTCTATATCTTCAGCACTCTACTCGTATAAGTTTTTTCATACGCGCCCCATTATTCTTATTACTAACAAGTTTAATAACAACGTTGATTGTTTTTGTTTCTTGTTTATTCATGTACTCGTACTTACTTACTTGTTCATCATATTTAATCATGTGTTTATGCCGTATTGACTGTTCTGATTATTTACCTTTACCCTCTTGGTTCATTGATCCCGTCTGTTTCTAACATTTTACTTTGAAGTTGGTGGAAAGGTAAGTACCATTAAAAAAAGAAATTCATTCGGCATTAACAGTGTATACAACCTCAAATAGCTTAGGTTGTTTCCTCATAACTGTGTAGGTGTTGAATCAAACACTTTTGGAAAACTATATAGTAAAATTGAGTATATTACAGTGATTACTATAAGGTGTAATATAGATAGATAGATAGATAGATAAAAGCTTTATTCACCACCATGACATCAGATACATGATATAGGCATTAACTTATATATAACAATAATGATATTCTTATCTACTAATATTACACTTGGAAGTCATGGCAGTGAAAAAGGCGCTGGCTCAGCATAAATGACGCGGCTGCCCGCGACGCTGGTATTCTGCCAGGACCCTATAAGACGCCACTCGCAATCCAGCAAAAATCTGATTTCATTTTTAAATTATTAATTTTCAATTTTCAATCTTCTTCCTCCCAACCTCCACACATAATACACTATTTGCAGTCCTGAAACAAGGTACAGCCAAGAGCATAACAAGCCCTTGGACCTTGGACCGTTCCTAGCGCAAGCGGCACAGAGTTGAAATTAAATCTTAAATGTCAACCATGACGCGCTCCCGACCATGTACGTGGACAAACAAGAGACAAACAAGATAAATATATATATATACTATCTACTACCATCGGCATCTTCAATAATACCACCTCAAGTATCACAAATCCTGTAGTTTCTGATAAACGTTTAGAAATTTAAAAAACTCTCAAATTATGTTAATTGCTGATGTTTTAACGATCCATGGTCGGGTGGCTTACACACCGGTTTTCATGGTGTCGCCATCTCTGAGATCCCGGGTTCGATCCCCGGCCGGGTAATTTTTTTTTATAATACCAAGTGACGAGTCGAACAAGTCGTGCGCCTGATGGTAAGCGACACACCTGTCCATTACAGCTGTAGCGCCGCTCAGAGCTTTAAATAGCAAAGATCTGAGGGGCACTGTCGCAGCGCCCGTCACCCTGAGATATAAATTGACATAATTTCACCATCACCCCTACCCTTCAAAACCGGAACGTAGTATCGCTCACATTACTGCTTGGCGGCAGAAATAGGCAAGGTGGCAGTACTTGCCTGAACGATGATGGTAGACGATGGGTGTAGAACTAACTTTTCTATATTATTGTCTCGGGTCTGGGTGTTTAAGGTAACGTCGTTGTTTCCGATTTAAAAAAAAATAAAAATACTTTATTCTTCAACACTACAACGAGACATAGAAACTTAAAATAGTGGCTTAAAATCTAAATCTGTGTAGAAGAAAAGGTAACAGCCTCAGCAATTAGCTGGTTTTCAGGCTTCACTTTGTACATAATGTAAAGTACAAGTCAATTTGTCGCTGTAGATACCACTTAAGTATATAATTAAGAAACCATCTCACTCACCGCAACTATAACTATTATATATACATATACTACAGAAATTCCAGTTAAAATTCCTGTACAAAACCACAAATGTTACATGCATCAACCATGCAGCAAAAAGTGTAAACAATTATATTTTTAATTATTATACTAACCTAGCAGAACCTACTTTACCTTCAACCAACAGCACGAAGTCTTCTGTTGTTTCAGCAGCCAGTCATTGCCAACATTTAGAAGTGGCAAAGCGGAAACTGCCCCTAAATAAATGTAATCTAGGAGTCGATGATTTCCATAACAGAAGTACTTTTGTTACTTACTTTGGGATCGGAGCAACGTGTGTGATGTTGTCTAATAATATATATACTTAGAATAATAACGCATAGAAACCTAGCCCGCACACGCTAAGTGAGGCAAATTGAAGCGCTCCCAAAGGGCCTACACGAGCGGGTGGGCTTTCAGTGCTCAAGGTCAACTTGCACCGCGAACAGCTCCAGAATTTTAGCTAAAAATGACGAAATGTGCGGTAAACGAGTGTAAAAATACGTCAGACAAACATAAAATAGATACTAACATCACATTCCACAAGGAAGTAACGCGTTTCAACTTGTATTTTTATATAAATATTCACTAAAACCGAAAATTAACCTACTACTAAAACTAGCCTACATGAATTTGATTTTTGCCTCACTTGTGACAGTTCGTTTGATATGAAACGATATATTTATAAATGTGCAGTCGGACGTTTAGTAGCTGCGAGCTCTTTGTGTAAGCGTTCGTCCGTAGTACTGCGCCCATATTCTATTTCTGCCGCCAACCAGTAACGTGAGCATTACTACGTTGAGGTGCTAATGAAACTATAGGTACTTGGGCGACGGAGACTACCTCAATTTGAATCCATATTTTTCCCGTACTAACCCGGTTCATTTTGTTAGAGTCGAGCAGCAGGGAGACAGGCTTTTTCAAATCAAATCAAATCATTTATTTCTTTGTGATACACAGGTTATAAAGTTGTTAGAAGAATGAATTTTGAATCACTGTGATCCGCCTTATGACATACAAAGTTTTCTTAGTTTTAGTAATTCTCATGCAATAATTTGTAATAATATTATAATAATGCAGTCCAATTAATGCAACCTAATACTAATGAAACATAATAACAATAGTAAAATAATCAACAACAAATTTAATAATATGAAATGCAAATTTTATAAGAAATCTTCAATATTACAGAATGTCCTATCATTTAGGTAATTAAATGATAATTTCTTAAATTCTGCACAATCGTTGCAATTCCTAATTTCAAGTGGAAGTTTGTTATATACCTTCGTAGCCATTACTATTACACTCTTTTGAAGTTGAGCAGTTTTACATGATCTACTTTTCAGTTGATGAGAACGGCGGGCTCGTGAGACGAATGCAAATAAATGAAGATGACGATTTACGAAAAGTGAAATTTGAAATATATATAAGCATGGTAGAGTCAGTATTTTCAAATTTTTAAAATGTGGTTGACAGCTATCCGTTTTTTTTTTTTTAGAATTTTTCTATTTATTTATTTTTATTTCAGAATTTATTTTTTTACCAACAAAATTAAGGCCATTTGAAAACAGTATATCGTGTAGAATGTGTTCTATTCAGTTCAGTTGATATTAAAAAAAAATTATTGGTACAGATAAAGTATCCATTGAATACAGCTGTTTTCTCATTGACTTACAATTATATGGACGTCGGGTCCGCGCTAAAAAGTGTCCGCACTTGTAAGGCGCTAAAATCGTATACAGAGCGCGACACTCCGCTTTAGTCTTCATTTGTTCTACGGACAGCGCGATACTGCGATGACATTACAATTTAAATTTCGAATAGGATGACTTGGGACATTTTTTTCGTGGTTTTTGTATTAGACCCGTCGTCCATTTATTTGTAAGTCAATGTGTTTTCTTATAAAATTTTGAGTTAAAGTTTGTATTTTATTAGGAACCGTGTTTTCACACCGTATAGTAATCAGTGTATATCCTCAATTTTAGTATATATTTTTTTCCAAAGTGAATGATTCAACGCCTTCACTGTTGTTTAGTATAGTATAGTATAGACGCTTAAGGCGATGGGGCGCGATGGCAGTGCCTCTTAAATATTTGCGATTTAAAGCTCTGAGGGTCGTATTCTAGAACTCTACTCGATGCTCAAGTCAGGATTGCAATGGAAACACAAGCACTGGAAATACGACCCTAATGGCAGGGACTTGAGTATGATTTTCAGTGCTCACTGCAATACTCAAGTCCTGACTTGAGTATTGAGTAGAGTTCTAGAATACGACCCCTAGTGGCAGTGCAACGTCCGTATCGCTTACCACCATGCGCACGACTTGCTCGCCCCGTTGAATTGGTAACTTAAAAAAAATGTGAAAGACCAAGGGGCCTACTATAACTATCTTATTTCAATGTAAGCTTGTTATAATACTCATATTGGTGCCATAACAAACCTGCCAACGAAGTAATGTATTATTGCTAAAGTGATTGAAAGAACGAATGATTTCCCAAGATTGTCTATTCCTTAGTAAAAATAGGAAAGAAACAACGCTATATGAATTATATAGTGCCATCTCTTTCTTTTGTGATACTCCGAATCGTCTTATCGTAGTATGTTTAAATAGTTAATGTTATTTACATTCAGAGAATTTTAACTGTTAAAAAAGAAAAGTATGTAATTTAAAATCTATTAAAATTACGTCGTTTTAATAATTTTCCGCATTTTCATGAAAAAAAGTAAATAAAACAAGCTGAGTCTTGATTGCCACGTAGTGAATTCGGAACTACAGTCTAGTGTCAACTGTTAGTGTCGCCAAGTAGCATATAGATGTCGCCGTCATAATTTTACAAAATAAGCATCCCGTATTTTTATTTAACGAGAAATTATTTCCTATGTACAGTTAAATTAAAAAAAATAACCAAAAATATTGAAGAGATATATGTAAATAAATAAGTTCAACTTAACTTTTAACCATTACAAATCCATATTAAGACAATATAACTTAAAATAATATTGTTTCCATTGCATCCGCGTAAAATAGTTACACGGATGCAATGCTCAAGTCAGGATTTCAGTATGGTTTAAAGCACTCGAATTCATACTCAAATCCCTGCCATTAGGGTCATATTTCCAGTGCAGTCCTGCCTTGAGCATTGAGTAGAGTTCTAGAATACGACCCTTAGATTGCTAAATTTGACATAAGAGCAATATTACTTTAATGTTAAAGTCGCGTCATAGTACGAACTGAGTGAAGGAATAGTCACAAAGCTGCCAATGAAACATCATAGTTTTAACATTATAACAAGCTTACTTTAAGTGCGTCATGGTACGAAAAGTCAATGTAATGTTAAAGTAATATTGTTTTAAGAGGTTGTGGTAGGCCCCCTGAAATCCTCTACTCCGCCTTCATTTTTATTTTACAAACAAAAAGTTTTTCGATAAATCATTACCCTTGTGTCAGTAACAGAAAGTTATGTTCAAAAGTACCTACATCTATACTTAAGTATCTCCTTTTCTACTTAATACTCTGCAGCCATTCGTGTATATAATCTGAAAGAAACTTTTGTCAAAATTATGCAGTGGGTTATTATTAATAATTTTAAAAAGTGGGAGTTTTTTTAAAAGACAATTTCGCATTTGTGTAAAGAAAGTGAACTGTTTGAATAAGTGTTTCCATAAATTAAGTCCACTTTTTCACGCGAAAGTACAAAGGAAATGGAAAAAATTCAATACGAAACCGACAGTTAGCGCGGTGTAGCTAACTACACAGTAAGCATTAACGTATAAAGCCGTGGTCGTCAAATGGTTTGACCTACCGCCTACTTAAGCAGAGGTAAATAATTTCAAATTAAATTTCGAACCCAAACGTGGATTCCAAATTTAGTTTGTTTTTTTTTAGAATTTTATTTTTTATAAATTAAAAACTGTTTAAATCAAATATTAATAAAAAGTTACAGTACATGCAAGATAGAATCTTAAAATTAAAGATTATCCTTCTCTAGTGACTTGCGTTAATATGTAGGTACAAACTTGCGTGTTTTTCCTCTGATATTGATCTTCCATGTAAAATCTTTTTAACTTGTTTTTGACTTGTATAGGCATTGACTTACAAATAAATGGACGACGGGTCTAATACAAAAACCACGAAACAAATGTCCCAAGTCAACCTATTTAAATTGTAATGTCATCGCAGTACTGTCTAATTTTGCTTGCTTCGCTGTCAGTCGAACAAACGAAGACTAAAGCGTGAATGACGCTCTGTATACGATTTTAACGCCCGATAAGTTCGGACACTTTTTAGCGCGGACCCGACGTCCATATAATTGTAAGTCAATGTGTATAGGCATTTTATCCATTATTTCATTTACAAGAATTTTTGGTAAGCTATTTAAGTTCACACATCCAAACTCTATCATAATTATTATTACATTTAGGTATATCATACATAGGTCGATCTGATAATGTACATAATGAATTTAGCCTAATTTTAATTTTTAACGATTTGATTTTTTATAATTTTCGGTAAATTTTAAAGTTATAAGCAAAGAAGCGCGCATTCGACCTCCATCTCACCTGAAGGAAAGCGACGACGAAGTCGACGATATGTAGCAAGCATACTTAAATACTACCTATTCACGCTCTCCTTAAAGAGATCCAAGTTATAGCGTTCGGGGAACAAGTCCGCAGGCAGGGAATTCCACTCCCTTGCCGTTCGCCATATAAATGTAGCCACGAAACTCAACGCTTCGCGCGAATCTTTGGAATATCCACAATATAGGCGTAGAACCTTAGTCTACCTCTAGTCTCACGACGATGGAATGGAGAAATCACACAAATTTACCATGTTCGGTTAAGGAGAACATCGTGAAGAAACCTGCATTTCACAACACTCGGAAAACGTATGATGTTCAAAACCCGCATTGGACCAGCTTGGCGGACCTAAACCCTCGCTTGAGAGGAGATCCGTGCACAGCAGTGGGACATATAAATAAGTTTATGATGACGATGTGTTAATGTGTTATACATATTAACATTCAAAAAATAATAATGTGCCAGACAATCTACTTGATCTGAAACTAGGTAATTACTGTGAGTACTAGGGTAACAGAATTCACTCTGAGGCATTTTCCAGAACACCCAGCCCAGAACCACTTTAGAAAAGTTTATTTCCGAAATTGATTTTATCGGCAATGCAACCCGGGAACTCCTCATTCAACGCCGACAGTACCAACCGTTAGGACATCGAGGTCGTCGAAGAAAGACTGATAGAAAATACTTTATTTAGTTTTTATGGAGCATGCACATATAGTCACTCTCACCTTGAAAAGAACCAAGTTATAGCGTTCAGGGAACAAATCTGCATGTAAGGAATTCCAATGCAGTGCGTGTATATAGGTATAAGTGGAATTTTGGGCATATCCACAAAAATCATAGAGAATCCTACTGTATTGTTACTCACACCATGCATGGAGTGTATGCAAACGAAGTCGAGGGTAGGCCCTAAAAGGGGGCTCAGGCAATATTACATGAGGATTAGCCGTTGTTATTACCACGCAAAATAATATTTACACTTTTTATACGACAGATAGATGTAAGCCAGGGGAAGGAAACGTTTCAAACATGGTTATCTTTGCCATCCAATTTTGGTTTCAGAATGTGTGTAATTCTTCGGATCAAAACGGCACAGGTGGAATCGAAATTGGAAGATATTGGCTCGGAATTGATGATAATAAGAACTGAAAGAAAATTAGTAGTGGCGCCACAGACGCGCCACTGCAGCGCTCCTACAAGCGTCTGATTTGATATGAAGACGCCCTAATTGTCAAACCGTCGGAACCGATATCTCTTTTATTAGACAATAAGTTGAAATGTACAGGTAAGGTGCCCAAGATGCTGGCAGCGTTCCCCCTTTCCCTATGCTAATGAGTTTCCCAGACAGCATATTAATTTTTTGAATAACATTTACAGTACCAAGGGTTTCCACTCCAAGGGCTGTAAATAGGTAGTCGGAGCCGACGTCTTGGTACTTATTACTTTTTATTTACGAAACATTTTACATGCAGTTAGGACAATTTACAATCTGGACCTCGGAGTGTCTCTTTGAGATAGAACTTTAAAGAAATTAACTTTTTAACACTAGAGTTACAGTAGGTATATTTGTGAAAATAAATCTTAGGTAGACAACATCTCTTACGTAGATCTGATCCCAAAGTAACTAACTAAAGCGCTTGCATTATGGAAATCGGAAACAACGACGGTAACACAAACACCCTAACCCGAGACAATATAGAGAAGTTCGTTTCTACACTAACCCGGCCGGGGATCGAACCCGGGACCTCCGAGACAGGGACACCATGAAAACAGATGTGCAAGCCACTGGGCCGCTGAGGCCGTCTTTTATTATTTAATTATATTATGAGGAATAGTATCTAATCTTTTTATCAAAAATTCATATTAATATATTTCCTTAGTCTACGAGAAATAAAAATAAAGTGGCAGATTACGAGGTTGAAAACTATAGTGGAATAAAAACTTTTTACTGCAGCTTCTGCGCACTTGGATGACAAAAATGTATATTAGTGACCTCTTTAGCTCTTGCAGGTTATATTGATCTAAATGAAATAAATATAATAAATGATAAATGTGTACAAATATCTATTCACATAGAGCAACTCTTAAAGTTTCTCTCAGAAGAATTTGTATTTCAAATGAGTAGTATCCAGTGTTAATAATGTGTTACCGATGATGAATAATTTCTCCATATTGTAATCATTAATACAAAGATCGAACACTCAGAAAAAATTCCTTCGATCCGGTCGGCTTCGAACCGACGTCTTCTTGCATACCGTGCCAGACGCTATACCAACTAAGCGGAACGAACCAACGGACCCAACTAATTTTTCTATGTGCTTGCGTCGTGTCTTTGTATTTGGTTTTTCAACGACTTTTTAATCCTCCATATTTCTCTAATCTTAACATAGATGTTGTTGATCTTGATTAACTTGTTTCATGACACCAAGTGACGGGATGATCAAGTCGTGCGCCTGGTGATCAGCGACACGCCAGTCCATAGCAGTTGCAATGCTGCTCAGAGCTTTAAGTCGCAAAGATCTGGGAGGCACTGCCACTGCGCCCGTAACCCTAAAGACATAAGTTGAAAAGTCCCACGTGCCTCTAATGTGAGCAGCACCCTTACCCTTCAAAATGTTTATACAAGTTTATGTCACAAGTACGCAATAGTTGTTCGACGGTTAAATTAGGTTTAGTAATTATTATGTTCTCTCGCCCAAACAGTGTATAAATAAAGTCTGATGTTGTTCGTCCTTCAAGACTGCGTAATGTTTTCAGGAGCACGTTCGTGACATTTCCAAAATACGTAGCAGTCGGTAAAAAAAAGGTCCGCACCCAAAAAAAATCATTTTAAAACGCCCGGATTAAACTTGAACAGGGCATATTTGTTTTACTGACTGCTCTCATCAATGCGAGGCTTGCGGCGTGGGAAATGGAAATTTTACACGTATACGGGTCCATGTGTATATAGCTAAATCCTTACATTTACGTATGGGTACTTATCCGATATATAAGAGCGATGCCATACGGGCGCTGCCGCTACCGGTGCGTGGCGTCAACGCAACGC
>NW_020653575.1:4111334-4116626 GCF_003589595.1 Hyposmocoma kahamanoa | reverse complement strand
ACTTTCTAGTGAACCGCAGGAGAAACAATGAAGGTGGAACTAAAATTAAAAGTTCCTGCGCACATTTCGAAATTTTTACAATACAATTTTATCATACATTCATACATATACTTCACGCCTTTTTGCCATCGGGGTAGGCTAAAAACAGTCTTCTAGTTGCTACGGTCCTGACATACATCTTTCGCCTCATCAACACTCATCAGTGCTTTCATACACGCTCATCGGTTAAGGGTCTTGACTTGGTCCTTCTTTAGGATGGCCTCAATTTGGTCATGGTAAGTTCGCCTTGGTCGGCCTTTACCAACTTTCCCGCTAACACTCGCCTTTTAAATCTGTTTCGTCAATTCCCTCTACATGTTCGAACAATCTAAGCATCCCTTTCTCTGTCTTTGTCACTACATCTTCTTCCACGCCGCAACGCTCTCTTATCGACCCTTGATGTCTCACCGTTAGGTTTAATAGGGTAGTTTTTTATCTTCACCTTATCGTAATTTCATGCACGGTAGGCGGTTGGTATTTGCTGCATACAACACCACACATTGTCAGACAAGCACTACCACCACATAAATACCTAACCGCTGTTCAACTTCCCCGGACAAGCTATTTCACAAACAAATTTTTTCTACTGCTAATCTTTTTTTAATTTGCATCATCTATTATTACCTCCGTTGCCAAGATACTTCGGAGGTTCGCTGATCGTTTACACATCGTGTCGTGTCGTCTAATGTGAAAACACCTGTTATCTGTCCTATACAAATCCATAGTTTAATAATGCCATTCATCTGCTACTCATCCGGTACCCGACATTTGATTTGTATGAATTTCAATGACGGACCAGTAATTATCAATTGTCGGAGTGAGCACAATAGCTTGGCGGTACTCCAAAAACAAATCATAATAAGAAAGAGAGGCATTCGAATAGGTATAAATGAAATGGCAGTACTTTGCGTAAGTTTGCAGTAACTTCGAAAACATAATTTTTTTGAGAACTTCGAATTAAAACTTGATCTCATTAAAAGTTCACTTGTGGTTAAAAACATTATCTTATCGAGTATATAACCAAAAAATAGAGACGAAATAAGGGCCATCAGTGGCAACTCATTAGGTAAATGACCACACTCATTAGGTAAATTATCATTTTTAAATATCAACTCTCATTTGCACTGAAATCACATATCAATTTATTGAAATAAAGATAATATCTCTAGCAATTGGGGCTGTTCCATACGGTGGGAAAAACAGCAAAACATCTAATAACAAAACAATCGGACTCACATTTCATCGGTAATTAAATATTAAATATGTAATTTTGCTATTTTCGTCCATTATAGCAAAGCTGAAGTTAAACTGGACGATTTGTTGTGAAACAATTTATTGACGACACCCGTCAATTGTTTCGAATTCGGGCTGGCCAATCGGAGCGCAGTTGTCACAGTAATGATTTGGCAGAATAGTTTTCAAACAAATTAAATGACTGTTCGTCTCTATTTCTGGTTATAAACTCGACGCATTATCATGAATTACATGTTTTTTAGAATCAAACTTTGTAAATCAAACAAATAATTGAAAACACATATTTTTTATATTAACTTAACACAAAAATTCACAATTATATGCATAATTCAGGTTGTTTTTTTCAAATGCTGTAGCATCCCGTGGAGAGCATCATCGCCACCCAATTGCTTCCGAGGCCTCTACCCCCCGGGACTATTAAGCGCCCATTGGGGGGTAGCGACCTCTATGATTTAGAGGCAGAATTAAAATAAGTAAAATAAAAATATTTATTTACTTGAACTTAGGCCTAGTTTCCCATTCAGGGTTCGAAACTCCTTTTAAGTAAATACATACTTGTGCTAGGAGTCTCGCTCTTCCACATTACAAATACAGGAATATCTAGTGTAATTGATTTTACTTAACAGTGATTTAACATTAGGTGTTTATAGTAAATGTATGTGTGTGTGTGTGTGTGTGTGTGTGTGTGTGTGTGTGTGAGATTATGATAGATAGGTATGACTATTAGTTAACAAAGTACAAAAGTATTCTTTTGGAGAACAGTCGATTCCACGGATTATGGTACATTAAAAAATGATTCAGCTTCGTCTTAGTCTAATAATTGTAACCATTTTATTATATATTGTTACCTTTTTTGATGATAATGGTGATATTGATGCAAAAGTATTTATCTGTTGGAACGGAACGACTATATCTTTTCTTCTTTTGTTCTTTTATTTAAAACTTTTTAGTCAAGTATTAATGACCTATGGAACCTACCGACCACGTGCAATATGTATAATTTCCTTATCGAAAGCACGGTGCTAAATCTATTAAGTTCTGATGTGGGAAATTTATACGTTTTAAAGTACCTACATCGCTTTAGAATTAGAAATACATTTGGTCTTTTAATAATCCTGCCATGAACCAATAACCCAAGAGAACTGCTAATTTCCATATACAAATAGTAGCTATGAAAAAGGTAAAAATTATATGGCTCTGTTAATAAAGCAGTTTATTAACACAAAAGTGTACTTTTTCAGAAGCGATTAAAAAAGGGATCACGCACTTTCCGTGAAAGAATAATATAATTTATGTATAATTTAAAATTGATTATAGACATCTCAACAATTTCCTACTTGCCTAATATATTCAAAAATATATTCCTGGACACGTAATTCGAGCCACCTCGCATTTTTGTCGTAAAGGGTTAGAATACAAAAATAGAGATATCATCGAAGAAAAACTTTTCCCCGGTTTTACAAATCCAAATTCCCAACAAGGACTTATGGAAAATAAGTTTAGTATACTAGTTTCAAATTTGTGTAATAGTTTTTGATCAATCAAACATTGTTTAAGCTTAAGGCATTTAATGCTGAAAATGCGTGGTGGCTCGAATTATGTGTCCGGAAGTGTAAAACGGAAAAATAATATTTTTGCGTGAGTCAAAGTCAAAGATTATTTATTCCATAGGTAAAATAAATTTACACTTGAAATCGTCACATTTAAGCTACTGCTCGTTCACTACGCTGACCTCCCTGAGAAGAACGAGCAAGAAACTCTAGGGATTGCTCTTTTCAAATAAACTTAAATGCTATGGAATACACTTTGAATCAAATTTGTGTGGATTCTGGAGCCATGCCGTCTTTCCATACATCTTTATCTAACACGTAGTCTTCAATTTTGTAATATGATTTTTCTGCTTTCGGCTTTTTATGTTCAAAATACATAAAATGTGTCTCTTTTTGAATTAAGCAGATATCTTTTAATTGTTTCTTACAAATATCTAACGATGATTTTATTAATATGCAGATAATCAAATTTTGCTTCGTCAGCAATCGTATCGCATTGCTATTACAATAGTGTTATAACTCGAAATATGTGAAATTCTAGATTGTAGAACGTAAAATTTTATTCTCTACACGTCAATAAAATCGTCGTTAGAATATTTTAGAAAACAACTAAAAGATCTACTTAACTACTTAACTCAAAATGGGACACGCTTTATGTGAGCTAGTTCTGGCCAAAACAGTCCTTATTCAAAAATATGAAATTATTTTTTCTCTTTTATTTTCAAATATGTATTTTTGGCAAGTACAAATAATCTATACATAAATTTACACAGATCTTTCACCGCGAGCTAGTAATTTGTTTTCGACGATTCTGAGAAAATACACTTTTTTGAGTTAACACACTATTTATTATATCAACAGAGCGATATAATCTTGAATTTCACATATTTTGAGTTACAACATTATTGTAATAGTCTGAAAGTATTTTGTATTATGTAAACAACTGTGGATATCAATTAATTTCTATAAAATATGAAATATAAGAATGAAACTACTTTTCCGGATTTAAATCGCGTATATTTGTTTATTCAAACAAACCAACGTTTCGGGCCCTTTACAGGTCCCTTGGTCACGGTTGACTGAAGTGGTACAGTCATCAACCAGTTATGTCTAATAATAATGCAAACCACCCTATTTTTTCACTATAGTTACAAAAGTTATTAATTAAATACCTTATTTTTAATTTTACAAAGAAACATTCCAATTTACGCTACATTGTTTAAGAAATAATTTTATTGTAACAATATGAATTTTTATTAAGTTAAATTTATTATTAATTAATAATGGTAATTATAATAAATTAAAATAAATTAATTTATTATTAACTAAATAATTTTGTGTAACAATTGCGAAAACCTAAGAACTCGATATATAAAAAGTTAGTTTTTTCTTTTGTAATATTATTAAAATATTGATCATGATAAAATTATTTTCTGAACTTTGACAAATATGCGTGCCGATAGACGACATTGTGTGTTATTAACATTGACTTACAAATAAATGGACGACGGGTCTAATACAAAAACCACGAAAAAAATGTCCCAAGTCAACCTATTTAAACGTAATGACATGTAAAGGAATATGAAAAAGCTAAAACGTTGAATTTTAATTTTAATGTCATCGCAGTACTGTCTAATTTTGCTTGCTTCGCTGTCAATCGAACAAACGAAGACTAAAGCATGAATGACGCTCTGTATACGATTTTAACGCCCTATAAGTTCGGACACTTTTTAGCGCGGACCCCACGTCCATATAATTGTAAGTCAATGGTTACAATCTAATTTATAAATTAACGCTCCCTTATATGGGTAAGGAAAATAACCCTCTATAGACTTTTCAGAGGATTACGAAATATTTTTGCAGTATGTATAAAGCCTATTTAATTTCCTTTTTTTGAATACAATTTTATTTCTATGCTAACAGATGAAACAAGATTTCGTTTTTGTTAGCAAATTCAATGCAAACCCTTTATTTTCTTTATTATACAAAGGTTATAATGATGCTAAAAAACTGGAATATGAATCGCTCTAGTCAACCTTGTTACATACAAAGAAATCTTAAACGTTGATGTATAATACATTAGATTCAATTTCAAACATTCTGTAACAACTTGAGTGGTTGAGTCTCGTAATACAAATGAGTACAAATCAAAGAGCAAAGGTCTTACCTCCACAAGTCTCTCGAAAATCGGGACAGCAATCTCCCAGCTTCAAGCAAGCGTGGTCACAGTAACATGGCTTGTCTTCTATGATCGCGTTTTGATGCGCTTTCTGCACCACGCAGGAACTATCTCGTCCGGGACAACATAAGTTCGCGTCTCTGCAGTAATTCGCATCACAGTACCCCGCCAGGCACAGCGCACTCGCAAAACACAACCAATAGCGCAGCATTTTTGCAATAACTAAACGTAGTGACGGTTTACTATTCGAAACACAAAAATGATTTTTTT
>NW_020653575.1:4091561-4111324 GCF_003589595.1 Hyposmocoma kahamanoa | reverse complement strand
TAGTCGTAAAATATTAATACAGTAGAAAAATACCAAAACAAGATAGTTATGTCCTTTATTAAAAGTTGTTTTTAAAAAATTTTGATTATTTAATAATTTAAACTTTAATTTTTAATCAACTTCAAATATTAAAATTATTGTCCTTGAAATAATATAAGCTTAGTATATAACTGTATTTTTGTAATAGACGATCTTATCGATTGACTTAAATAATGAAAACGCACGTCATTATAGGAGCTTGCAACTGCCTTAAGTTTACTAGATGGTTTTCCGTCGGTGATTGATCAAATTGGTAAATGGCAAGACAACTGAAAATGTTACTGCTGACAAAATATCTAAAATCTTACTAAAGTAACTTAAGGTTTACTTAATGTCGGCCTCGTGTAAAGTTTTATTGATTTGATCATGATTTCTCGGATTTCTAACTCAGCTACTCTGCATATTTGAATAGCATCTTTGGTGGGATAAACTAGACCACCTTCGTCCTTGTTCTGAAGCGTAGAAGCGCCAACTAAGTGTTTTTCGATCGATTGATTGAACGTAATAGGTACGCGTATTCCATTCAATTAATCGATTCTAAATTGAATGTTTTTTGTTCAAGTATTTGTTGATTACAAGTAGTCGTAATATTAATATAGTAGAAAAATACTAGAATAAGATAGTTTAGTCCTTTATTTTACTTTAAAAAAAATTCAGACTTTACTTTTTAATCGACTCCAAACATTAAAATTATTGTCCTACCAGTAAAATGAGCTTATTATATAACATCTTTTTGTAATAGAAGATCTTATCGATTAACTTAAATAATGAAAACGCACGTCAATATATGAACTTGCGACTGCCTTAATTAATTTTACTAGATGGTTTTCAGTTGGTAATTGATCAAAATGATGTATGGCAAGACAAATGAAAATGTTACTGCCGACAAAATATGGTAACATTTAATTAATCAGAAGAGGTTTACTTAATGAAGGCCTCGTGTGAAATTTTTGTTATTTGTTTATTATTTCTCGGATTTCTAACTCTGCTACTCTGCATATTTGGATAGCATCTTAGGTGGGATAAATTAAACCACCTTCGTCCTCGAAAGCAACGAACTCATACGTATGACCAACTCCAGGTTTTTGTAAAGACAGCGCACTGTTAATTCTTTGTATTATATATTTTTTCTGTATTGCACTATATTCGGACATTCGAGGCAACGTGCTGCAAAAATTATCGAAATTACAGATACTACTGATAATAGATACTACAAAACTGAAAAAAAAACAAACGTTACTAAACGTTGTAAGAAAAGAGTTATAGAATATTTTTATAATATTGCTAAGGTCATAATAATTTTCGTCCCTTTGTTTTCAAAATCGATCAGAATCGAGAACAGTGTTGCCTAACGTATCCATCACTAAATGTTAAATTTAGCCAAAAAAATGTACAAGCGGCCGTACCACAGAAACTGAATGCATTATGCAAAAGTGCGTTCGTTCGATATTCATGACGTATTAACAAAGGATCACAAATATATCGCACCAAGTAAAAGTCGCGATGTATTACAAATCATGAGGTGGTCACTGAGTTGCATATTTGTTTTCTCGAAATTCATACAAAACCAAAATAATTGTTTTTAAAATAAATTATGCGTCTTCTGATTACAAAATCACTTACCCGTGGAAGGAAACGTCCCTGTTTACCCGTTTACCCACAGTTATGGTGCTTTTGCAGTTTATAATGGCGCAATTTTGCATTTTTCGCGTTTTCGACTGGTGTTTATCTACGATAATGGTCGAGCGCGTTCTGAAGTGTAGCAGTAGCAAGTAAGTACATTGGGCACGCGAAGTACGTACACTTGCGGCGTCTATCTAGGTATATGTCTATGGGTATTATTCATTAAAAATCTCGCAAATCTCTGCAGTAAGCGCCATCTAGTTGATTTGTTTGTTATCACTACGAATTGCAGTAGGTTTGATAAATTGCAGCTTGTCAATGTAAATCAAATTAGTTACAAAAATAACAATAGGTACTAAATACCCGACAACGTTGTCTAACTGCCATGGACAGGCGTGTCCACAGAACAATAAATACGGTTGAAGCGGTTAGGTTAGTGTCCGACGCGTGCCGACTATAGGTCTGGAAAGACCTACTTGACCTCAGTCCGCCATTTACGCTTTGTATGGCATGGTTGTGTCATTCTTTCGTGCAAATCCTCTAAAATCCTAGAAAAATGCCTTATTGTGCTGTTTTGGAGTGCAAAAATGGGAGCCGCACCAAAATCATTATTGCCCGTGGTGATATTTCATATCATCAGCAAGTTTTATTTTAATAAATTTTCAATTTTCTGTTTATTGAAATATTTTTTTGTTCCAAGAAACGAAGGTT
Source organism: Hyposmocoma kahamanoa (assembly GCF_003589595.1). Lineage (NCBI taxonomy): Eukaryota > Metazoa > Arthropoda > Insecta > Lepidoptera > Cosmopterigidae > Hyposmocoma > Hyposmocoma kahamanoa. Next base: position 4,108,951 of record NW_020653575.1, on the reverse strand, counting down.
TATACCCCTGCAATATGGCCGCTTCTTTTTTAGGGAACTAAATTAATAACTCCAATTCGTCGTCGTTTAGCAATTAACCGCTAGATGGCAGCACATTCATTGAAATTTCAATATAATGTCAAAACGTCGTAACTTGCTACTAGGTATTGATGGTATTGAATTTTCAACGACATGCCAACAGGATAAAGTTCAAATTGTATTAACAATTCAGAATTTGTTATTTACTTTTAAATTTGAAACTACGACCTATGAATATCAATATTTTGTAATGTTCCACATTAAAAATGTGTAAGTTTTGGCGACGTCTCTCGGTTCTGATAGTAGTGGACGCTTAAAGCACTTTCATTGTTTTTTTTTCTTCCGTAGACGTGTCGGTTACCACCAGACACATGATTTGTACGTTCCGTCACTTGATATTATAAAAAAGAAACAAGTACCATAACGGAGCGACATTACCATACACGGGGTTAGCAATTGCGGTTAAAAACAAACTCTTCATCACCTTATTTATATAAGTCAGTACTGGGTCATGCATAGATTTTTGAGACTGAAGCAAGAATGTAACTTGTACCATCTAAAAAGTTCACGGAAGCGTACTTAAATCTCAAGTTTAAATATAATAACAAGGAGTCAAGTAATCCGAAATACGAGTAGAAATAGCGATATTAAGTTTATTACATTTCATTAAGCAATAACTTGAGTTTGCTTAACACGAGTTAATATTTGAGATTTAGGGACGTTCCAGACTGGAATATTTAACTTACTTAATACAATATCAATGAAGCAATTATACGGGAAATAACAAAGATTTCTGATCGCTATTATAAACTCGTAAAAGTAAATTAAAAATGAGGTTATTCAAGTTTTTTTTTATAATATCAAGTGACGGAACGAACAAGTCGTGCGCCTGGTGGTAAGCTACACGCCTGTCCATAACAGTTGCAGTGCCACTCAGAGCTTTAAATTGCAAAGATCTGAGGGGCATTGCCACTGCTCCCGTCACCCTGAGACATAAATTGACAAGTCCCATGTGCCTGTAATTTCACCAGCACCCTTACCCTTCAAACCCGGAACACAGTAAGGTTGACATTATTAGTACTACCCTGGACGAACTCTTTCACAAGGGCCTCTACTGCTACTAAAGATATGAATATCACTGCGTTATGTAATGAGATACCGAAAACTTTTTACGAATTACGTGGTCTAGTGGCTTGCGCATCAGTTTTCATTGTGCCGCCATTTCTAAGATCCGGGGCGATCCCCGCCCGGGTAAATCTAGAAAAACTATCTTTTCTATGTTGTCTTGGGTGTGGGTGTTTGTGGTACCCTCGTTGTTTTAGATTTCCATAACGCAAGTGTTTTAGTTACTTACTTTTGGATCAGAGCAACGTATGTAATGTCGTCTAACATTTATAACATTAGATCATTGACTTACAAATAAATGGACGACGGGTCTAATACAAAAACCACGAAAAAAATGTCCCAAGTCAACCTATTTAAACGTAGTGACATGTAAAGGAATATGAAAAAGCTGAACGTTGAATTTAAATTGTAATGTCATCGCAGTACTGTCTAATTTTGCTTGTTTCGCTGTCAGTCGAACAAACCAAGACTAAAGCGTGAATGACGCTCTGTATACGATTTTAACGCCCTATAAGTTCGGACACTTTTTAGCGCGGACCCGACGTCCATATAATTGTAAGTCAATGCATTAGATTATATTATATTTATTTATATTATAACGTACAGTTTTGTGCAAATAAGAATACGAAAACAACCAAATGAAATATTGAAAGTTCCGATTTTTGTTTCTTTTTGGGCTAATCGTGAATTTAATAACTATGAAGCTTCAGTTGAAACCCAAAATTTTGCAAATTCTCCGTAATACTTAAAGAAAAGTATCTTCGCATAAAAATTATTTGCAAAGTTAGATATTTTATTCTTAAATAATTCGTTTTAAACAAACCAAGACTTACTAATCAGAAATTATTTACTTAAAATAATTATACAACGCCACCTAGTTTCGAAATAAGTACTGACTTAATACTTCCTCCTAAAATAATATTCTTGTTTAAAAGAGGATAGTATGATGTTGTATCCGATTTTTTATTTATTTAACCATTTATTGCACAGGAAAATACAAATCACATTTAGTAAAAAAGAAAACACAAATAAAAGGTACTGCTCTCGTCTTCCTACAAATTTAAATGCAGGAGACAATAATTACAAAAACGAGTTCACAAGCACAACAAAACAAAAATTATATAATAAAAAAAACAATATCATAAACATGAAACTATTATAGACTATTATAAATACTTAGATAAGTACACGTATCGTAATATACGTAATATATTGTAATGGATGGAACAGTGGATGAATAGTGCTCGTCTTTAACTCTCGTTTTGAAAATAGTCAAGGATTTACCATCTTGAACAGCAATGGGTAGTGCGTTCTAAAGTCTGACCGCATGAACAGTGTTATAAATAGATTTTTAATACGTAATTTCTCGTACATGATAGACGCCGCCGCCTCTTCGGTGACTATTCGATAAAGAACGTGTGACTTCGCGCCGCGTGAAAGAGATGCATTAATACTATGCACCACTGCACAGCGAATACGTTTAAGTTCGTTCAATTTGTTTTACAAGTCCGTTGCGTTGTGCAGTGACGCACACCGAATGTATATCCTGCGCTGTTAGCCTTTACACGGACGCTCTTTCCGTTCGTCCGCGCGCGAAAGAACGTTAGCTTAAAAAAAAATTAAACGAACGCTCTGACCACACGCGATAGAGTGACTGTGTAAAGTGCGCTATTGACTACACATTTTTTTTTTAAATAAGCGTTTAAATAAGCGTTTTCGAACATAGTAGGTACAAAACTATTCGTTCGTAATAACTAACTTACCTAGCTTGACCAAGTCTTTACTATTCACTCGACTAAATATAATTTAGCAAGCTTTATTTGATTTGTCGCACCAGGGCGGGTAAAGTGCGACGACTATTCGACTGAAGGATGCAATCGCTATGCAAATACCCTGCTAGCTCCAAGCGTTAAGTAAATGTAATGTTCGAATGGAAGTTATAATTTTATTGCACAGTACATTTGCGAGTCCGTGTGATTTCAGGAGGGTGTGGTCTGATTTTGGATATACTTATATTTTTTTTAAGACACAGTCTTCCCCACAGAACAATAGAAGTATAGGTAGCAGTGCTTAGAAAGAGGAGCACGAGTGTAAACAGTACATGTAGTACCACATACTTGAGGTCAATCAGCATTTGCGCTGTGCATGGTCGCGTCAATTATCTTACACAAAACCTCGAAAATGCCTTATTTTGCTACTTTGGAGCGCAAAGATGAAAGTAACACTTGTAATATTACCATGGTGGTGTTTCCATTTTTAATTTTAAGTTTTAATCTTCCATTTTCTGTTTATCTTTATAGATTTTTGTTTTAAGAAAAGAAAATAAACCTTATACTGCTGCAATATGGTCGCTTTATATTCTTTTTTGTTTTTTCTCTATATATTTTTGTATTCTTTTTGTTTTTTTTACCTTAGTTAATGGTTTGTGTTAACTTTTTTTAGACAATCTGATATACAACCGTGAGACCGCAGCTCCTGCTAGGAGGGTTTTGGCTGAAAACCCCTAGTATTCAAACGATTTGATGCTGCACAGCATACTGAGTTTAGAATTCTTGTCATGCAGTAGTATTTTATTTTGTTTTTAGTTTTTATCTATACATAAGACTTTTGTCTAATAATATATAATAATAATAATAATAACGTACACACTCAACATAGCCCCGCACTAGGGAAACCCTGTGTCGCGGGTGCCATGGACACACACGTAGACAACCACAAACACCCAAACTCACGAGAGAAATAAATGTAGGCCATACAAATATTTCTCCCGACCCGGGAATCTAACCTGGGACCTCTGCATGGCAGTCCGGCATGGTAACCGTTCGGCCACGGAGGCAGTTTGTTGATCTGTAAGTATCTTTCGTGTATTTTGTGTGGCAAACAAATGGAATATACAAATTTTCAACGAATTGTACAAAGATTTGTGGTAAATAATATATTTTTTTATAATACTAAGTGACGGGACGAACAAGTCATTGGTCTCGTGGTAAGCAAAACGCCTGTCCATAACAGTTACAGTGTCACTCAGACGCAAAGATCGGAGGGGCACTGCCACTGCGCCCGTACCTGAGACATAAGTTGAAAAGTCCCATGTGCCTACAATTTCAACAGTACCCTTCAAAACCGGAACGCAATAATGCTTACATTACTGCTTGGCGGCAGGAATAAGTAAGGTGGAAGACTTCCGTAGACCAACTCTTTCATAAGGAGCTCTACAGCTCCTAATTCAAATACATCACAATATAAGCCAAAAAAAACTGATATCTAGGGAGGAAATTCCCCAACCTAACCGAAAATTATGACTGCCAGAATAATTTTAAATTGATGAACAATATCAGATTCATCGAAAGCCATTCGTCACCTCGATTCAAAGTTTGCAGAGAAGATTAACGGCAAACAATTTAGTTAACTCGGCGCGATTACAAATTAATCCATAACTCATTGCTACGTTAACTCGCGGATTAATTTTACTCGATTTAACTATTTATAATTCAATTCAAATACGTGGTACAATAACGATTAGTTATTGAAGAGTAGTTTTCGGAGCTATATTGGTATTACCTAGTCTAATTTTAAAGATTTAAATGTATGTTAACAGTCGTGTGTGCAAGTATGAGGTATTATGTGCTGGTAGCTTTTTAGCAGCAGTAGGAGTTATTCCTGGGAAGTACTGCCACCTTACCTATTTCTGCCGCCAAGCATAGTAATATGAGAATTACTGTGTTCCGGTTTGATTTTGTAACTTGATATAAGCATAACGGACTTAATATCATTTCGCTGCCTGTCAAAAATAGTGTCCCAATCCAAAATAGTAATACCTTTTTTGACCTGTTACTGAATCTTACCTAATGCTAAAGTTTATTGTGAACTGGGACACCGAGCTTTTCATTGGTTAAATTAATCACTTATGAACATTGGGATGGTCTACGATTTGTCAATTTTGCGCGGCAGATAAGTCTCAGACATTTTTTTTAAAACCGTCTTGTTGGTGAATTAGTAACAATAGACCTCCTTGTGAAAGAGTTCGATAAGGGAAGTACTGCCACCTCACCTATTTCTGCCGCTAAATCAATGTGAAGTAAAACAATGTGAGCATTACGTTCCGGTTTTGAAGGGTAAGGGTGCTGGTGAAATTACAGGCACATGGGACTTTCAACTTGTGTCTCGGTGACGCAGTGGCAGTTCACCTCACGTCACCTCAGCACCTCAGTTCTTTGCAATTTAAGCTCTGAGCAATACTGCAACTGTTCAGTCGTAATCACCATGCGTAAGATTGGTTCGTCCCGCCGCTTGGTGTCCTGAAAAATATTATTTATTTTCCTGGACCTTTCTTCTTCCTGTCCTTATCCCACGCTGGCTGGTGTCGGCAAAACATGTGTTTTTATTGCACTCTACCTTATCAGCCGTTGAAATTAAACTATTTTTTCGGGTCTAAATGGCGTATGTTTTAATTATTAATACAAAGATCGAAAATATATAACCATTCAAAAAATAACAGTTACAGTGCCGCTGATGGCCCTGTTCTCATAGCTTCTACAGAAGCGGAACTTCAAAACATCGTCGACAGAGTGAACGAGTGCAGGGTGAATGTCCTAGAATGAATGAATATCTAGAAAACTAAATTCATGGTTATCTCTAAAAATTGTGGTCTCCAGCCCAGTATATCCGTCGCAGGACAAGGACATGAGCGGGTCTGCAAATACAAATATCTAGGCACATGGCTAACTAACTGAAGACTGGGATAGTAAAACTTAAATTAAAACCCGCATTGAAGTTGCCAGGGGTGCCTTTAATACTATGAGGAAATTATTATGATGCCGTTGTCTTAGGATTCCTTTGCGCGCTCGACTTCTTCAGTATTACATCTAGCCCATACTTCTGAAAGGGTTGTAACCCTAACAAGCCGTGGCCAGGTTCACGGCAGTAATACAGAAAACTTCAGGTCCACAAATTCATTTCAAGTCGATTAAGGAAAGATAAGTAGAAAAGAAGTAAAGCTGTAACAATAAAAGGTATATATAGAAAACAGGTACATTATTATAAAACACTTCACTTCCTAACTTGATGAAAAAGATATTAATTAGACACTTACCCCTAATAAATAAAAAAATAAAATAAAAATCATTTATTTCAGGCCGTAAGCCCATAAAAAAAAACAGCACAAAAATAAAATTAAAAAAGAAAAGAAAAGGGGTATTAGTAACACAACACATCTTAAAACTATGTTAGTACAAAATTGACACGATACAATTAATATATACATATGTTAGGAATCACTACCTACTTTATATGTCCAGTAGTGATCCCTAACATGAAATTCAGCATTGCGCTATCAATGCGACACGCAAACATCTCCAGGATGCCGCTGCCACCACCACGCACTCTTTTCAGCAGAGACGTCACTTTTTTGCGTCTAACTGCGTAAAAGTCGTCAGTCCGCGCTTCAGCGAACATGCCGGACGCGCTGCAACGCCGTGGTAGTCCCAACAACATCCTGAAGATGTTGTTGTATTGCACTCTCAGAGTATTGTAAGTACTCTGGGTATACCTGACCCATAGGCCACTCGTGTACATGGATTGGCAAAAAGCTTTGAAAAGCGTGATTTGGCCTAATGGGGCCGAGTTATACTGAATTACTGATACGTATTCATAGGTACATGATAACAGCCTTATCATACTATAGTGACTATAAACTTATTAAATTTGGCACATGATTTAGATTACTAGTGATTGTAAAATTAGTAGAGGAATCAAAATTAGACGCGATTGAATTTTAACCCGCTCCGTACGATGTCGCGATCGAGCAGGGAGTGACGGTGGAACGAAACAACATCAGAATGCGAGGCAAAAGAGCTACGGAACAATTCAAAATTTAAATTTAAATACAAGTGGCCACGAACCGGAGAAAGGCGATAAAAAGGTGGGATGTCGATGTAAGGAGGTCACACCGTCACACTTCTATACGGATGTGAGGCCTGGACAACAAAAGAGCATCTCAGAAAACGTATTAAAGCAATTGAAATGTGGGCCTACAGAAGAATGTTGCACTTATCATGGACTCAGAAAGTCACCAATGAAGTTCTGCGACGAGTTGGACAGAGGCGTAAACTTTTACAGACCATCATACAGCGAAAAGTTGCATATCTGGATCATGTACTTAAGCATGTCAGATACGAGCTTCTGCAACTGATAGTGATTGGAAAAAATGTAAGCTGGTCGTAGGAAAAAATCGTAGCTGAGGAATATACAAGAGTGGACTGGAATAGCGAGTGCCGTCCAACTGTTCAACCTCGCCAGAAATAGAGATAAATATGCTGAGCTGACAGTCAACATTCACTAGTTGGAGAGACACCTTAAGAAGAAGAACAAGCCACTGAGAGCTTAGAATTACAAACATATGACACACAAAGCTTGCGTCACCCTGAGACATAAAGTTGACAAGTCCCATGTGCCTGTAATTTCACCAGCACCCTTACCGATCAAAACCGGAACGCAGTAATGCTCACATTACTTAGAAATAGATTTGGTAACAGTACTTCCCTGGACGAACTCTTTCACAAGGAGCTCTATCGCTGCTAAGAATTTTTTTTATAAAAGGTACGATTTATTTATTCATTTGCTGTAGAATAGTAGGAAACGGGAAGGAACGAATTCTTGGAAATCATTTTCGCCTTCTACACGGGATCTAGTTTTCTAGTTCCCTTAAAAAAAACATCCTCACTCATAAAAAAAACCGACCTCAAAAGTTCTTGGCATTACTTCTAATTGCCGAGTTTTATAGAAATCGGTAACCGGAAAGTGCGCGAAATCGTATTGATTCCCTAGTTTACCATCCTTAGATAGATATTTTCTTCAAATATAAATGGGACTATTACTGAGGTGCCCTCAGCAGTCCGAAATGACATTTTCCAGAAATAACATTGGCTCGAATTTTTATAACCTCCAAAGTAATTATGAGAGGAAAATGTTTGTTCTTTTCAACCTAACTTAACCTAAGCGAACCTAATTGTGTCTTTGCAATAAACATCCAACATATCCTGAAAGAACAACGTTTTCGTTATAAGTCGGTTTTCGGTGTAATGAACGAACAAACTTTATTTGGGAAAAAAAATCGAGTTTACGGTAGGTTACCCCCATGGGATTGGTATGGTGGCGTGGTTCGTGTCGTCTCGGTACGATCAAAACGATCATATCGAGGTGACACGCCTACAAACATCGCCACAGTGACATGGCGTAAAACGTGAGAATGCCAAGTTGTAGCAATACACCTTGTAAAAATTGGAGTGAAAACATAAATAAAAAAACAAAAATTTTAAAACCAGTGAGATAACATTCCACCGGTTACTTGCATTTTTGGTTACTATTTGTATTATTATTCAATGTTTTCTTTTCGTCTCCATATAAATTTGTAGACTCAAATATAGTGATGTTTATTGACGATGACTGATGTTTATCGACAATAATTTTTTACTGAAATATGTTTGAATTTCGTACTACGATCTTTGTAATTATAATCTTTGTAAGTCCCTAAAATATCGAAGCGAAAAGCATTCACGTTAAATTGATATGTTTTATTTTATTATTATTACTATTACTAAACTTTTATTTCGAGTAACTTTAACACAACTCAAATTTCGGACAACAGTTTCAATTTCATGTCAATTTGGACGTTGCTGTTGCTTGAAGTAAATGTATGTGTATTATTGTTTAAGATAATTTAGATATTTAAATTCCATTATACGCGTAGATTAAACGTAGATTATTTTCAATGTTTAAGTTTTTCCAATGAGTTCAAAATAAAAGAAGGTTGGATTGAAACTGCAGGAAAATCGAAAGATTGGTTTTCTATTTTTATAGCCGCGTTTACGGGTATGAAACCGTTGCGATTGCGGGACGGACCGCGAAGTTAGTGGGAGTTAATCGCAAGTCGCGCGGTTAATAGAGAACTCATCCCGCGTGCACCTGTACCACACTGCGCCTGAACCGACCGCCAAAGTGCGCGAGCGACGACGGCCGCCAAGCGCGCAGGTGATCGCGTTCTGCGCGGTTCTACTGGTACCCCGCTGCAGCAACCGCGAGCAACCGTCACCACTACAGGCATAAAACGCGCTGTGAAATGTGCTACCAATTTTACATACTTAACTGTTACATTCTACAGACGCCGCGGTCCCTCGGCAGACGCGAGTGAAAACCGCTCAGTGAGTTCTTAAAGTAAACGAAAAATGAGTTTCAGTGCCATCTAACGTGTAATAGTTAGCTATTATAATATAGTAGCATTTTTACTAAAACGCCGCCTGATGGTGACTGGCTGAACCAGGATGAAGAAATACTGAAATATTGTAATATAACTCGTACTCAAGTGACTGTAAGTTTAATTTTGTTAAATTTTAAAATTGTGTTATGTCGTTTTCACGTTTTAAGCCCTACGCAATCAAAATCTAGACAATAGAGCGTAAAGTTTGAATTGTACACAACCTAAAAAGTGGCGACATCATCATTGGCGACGTCATTACATATCTCCCTTTTTTTCCTATATCTATGGTTACCCCTCGTGTTTGTATAACGCACCGAGAAACATAAAATACAGGACACAGAGTGAACTTATTGAAAACGCTGTGGGCATATGGCAATTTATTTTTCTGAACCAATTAAGTTATTTATATGTTGTTTGTACTTATTTTAATTTGCGTACACTGTAGTATAGATAGACTATATTTATAGTCCAACTGCAGCATGTGGTGCGTATTGCTTGGTTAGCAATTAAGTTTATGTTTTATTTGAAATTGTATTATTTGGTCACTCTGATATACTCTGGAGACCGAACAATAAACATGTCTGTTTAAATCAACGTATTTCACTCTATCATCTACGTTTATCCTTTTTGAGAATAAGAGTCCACAATTTTTTATTTTCTTTTTAATTTTATTTGTTGTTTTCATTTTTATATCGGACACTTCGAAAAGGGACCACTGAAAACCAGCGCTGTGGCTCCGCCGCAGCATTTGCTGAGTTGGGTCCTTTTCAGTGCAATACACTTTAGGCATAAAATCATAATATTGTACTTGTAATATGCGTTTGTGCTGAGTAAATTTATTTTCTTTCTTTCCCTCCTTTCGACAAAAAAAAATCATCAAAATCGATTCTGAAGTCGGTTAAAAAGGTTTTTTTATAGTAAGCATGTTTAGTAAAATTATTTCCGTTAATTAGTTTGACGACTCGTTCTACTTGTTAAACAATAAACTCCTTTGTCAAAGTTACAAGTTAGTAGCTCTAGTGCAATAATGAGGTCCGTTTAATTTGCACTAACTAAAGCTGACGCTAACTTTTTCGTGGAGAGAGTTCTATAGGTCATAGTTAACTGCTTTACGTCCCAAGAGATTAAATGCAATAGAAAAAGTTAAACGTTAAACCGTACAATATGTTTAATAATATCTGATTCGGAAAATTATTATTTAATATTTTAACCGATTACAAAAAACGGGAGGAAGTTCTCAACTATACTGTGTTTTTTTTGTATGTATGTTACGCGATAACTCGATGATTATTTTTTATTGAAAAGAGGATACATTATTTGATTTTCAATTCGGGACTTAATCACGTATAAAACATCTTTTAATTACCTCGACGTTTCGAACGTATTGCAACGTCCATGGTCTCGAAGGGACTGAAGAGGTGGGTGTCAGCATCTTCTGGCCGTGCGAGTTTTTCTAACTACCCGCACTTGATCTTCATTATTTACTTGGGCATTAGGGTTCATTTTAAAATTACTAAAAAAAATTCGACCACCGAAGTCAGAGAATTTAGTCCTTCTAGGAGAAATGCCCATACCCATTTGTCTATGTAGTGCAGCGCAAGTGACATAAGTATTTTCAGACTTATCGAAATAAATTAATTGCGGACACGAAATTTACAGAAAAACCGAATATAGTATATCTTTGGCTCAAACGGTGCGGGCGAGGAAGGTAGCGTAGATTACCATAAAAGCAAAGGCCATGCGAGTAAGACTACAGACGCGAAGAACTTGTGAGCAGTGTTCACCGTAATGGATTAATTAAAATCCAAGACTTGTCAGAGTCACTTCAAGTATCGTCGTCTTGTCGCAAGTGAGCGATACGTTTTGTAATTATCACACTTAATACAATCTGTGGTTGTCAAAACAACTAGTTTGTTTGGATGCTATTTATACATGTAAAGAAATTCTTTAATCTACCAGTACATGATGAATGCTGAGAAAGAGCCGGCTGGTATTGACTATATGGCCTGGGGCCAAGCGCGGCCAAAACTGCAAATCCGCGACTGGTAGTTTGGTGGGCTGGCTTTGTATATGTTTCGCTTACGCGCCACTTTTTTAAAATTTAGTGTCACGTCTGTCGTGTTTTGTCAAAGCGGGACATTTTTAAGTAATTTTGAGACAGCGGGATATGAAGCTTAAAAGCGGGAGTGTCCCTCTCAATGCGGGACGTATGGTCACGTTACAATTATTTATTATTAATGACCCTTTCATGTAGTTCCAAGACTTGTGATTTCAATTTCAACTTATTCTACATATTAATGAGCGGAGGAAGAAAGGCATCGGAAGCATATGCTAACTAATTTACATGTAGATTAGACGTACCTACTTGGGTTTAGGGTTGGCATTTCATTTACATTACGTATATCGCATTTAAATAATATATAAAAATAATTATTAGCAAATACGTATATACATATGTCGCAATGTTAATGTAATATAAAAAAAATGTAATACAATAGTATATTATAGGAAATGAAACTGTTTTTCCGGATTTAAATCGCGTATATTTGTTTTTTCAAACAAACCGACGTTTCGGGCCCTTTACACGTCTCATGGTCACGGTTGACTGTCAACCGTAATAAATAAATAAAATATACGCGATTTAAATCCGGAAAAACAGTTTCATTTCCTATGTGTAACAATCGCGAGAACCTAAGAACTCGAATAGTGCATTAACTCAAAAAAAAAATTTTTTTCAGAATCAATGAAAAAGTAATTCTCACGTCCAGCGAAATATTATTCAAATGTATGTATAGATTAATGTTTATTTATTACAGACATCTAAACAATTCCTTACCTGCCAAATAAACGGAAAAAATAACTTAATATTTTTGAGTAACTTATTTATTAAGACTGTTTTATCCAGAACTAGATCACAAAAGGTTTGTCCCATTTTGAGTTAAGCAGATTTATTTTAATTGTTTCTAACAATATTTTAACGAAGGTTTTATTGACGTGTAGAGAATCAAATTTTACGTACAGCAATAGTATAATCTTGAATTTCACATATTTTGAGTTACAACACTATTGTAATAGCAGTGCGATATATACGAGTACATAAGAAGTCGTGGTAGCTTAATTGTTTGATCCACCGCCTCTTAAGCAGACGCCGTGGGTTGGAATCTGGGCTGACGTCGCTGAGTTTTTTTAGAAATTAAATTTTATATTTACTTGGACCTTTTCGGTGAACCGACGTCTTCTAGCAAACCGTGCCAGACGCTATGCCGCTATATCATATATGATGTAACTTATAGGTTACAATAAACTCGAAGTCAGGAGAAACGTAGCGTTAGTAACATATATTATTGAATTAGTAAGAGGGAGAAATGAAAACGCGGATTTACTGAGGCACATAAATTTTAGTGTGCGAAAGAAGTATGCGTCACGAAGGCGATGGCCGCAGCTGCTGATGGTGCCATATGCGCGCACCAACATGTCAAGAGAAGCGCGGCTTACACGCGCAACACGGGTCATGAACTTGATTGATATTGAGGTGGACATATTAACATGTCCTCCGAGTGAATTCACAAAGGTTGCTTTAGTTATCCGTAGTTATCAGTTAGATATATATATAATAATAAGTATGTACTTATAAATATTAATTATATTGTCTAGGCAATCGCATTGGTTAATAACCTGTAATAACCCTAAATTATAAAATAAATAAATATCGAATGCCGCCGGATCGATGGATTTTTTTCTAAATGTTCGATCCTTTTATTAATAATTATAACAAACTAGTGGAGCAATTAAAAAAATAATTGAATGGCGTGATGGTAAAACATCTTGACATTCAACAGAACACTTAATTACAGTGAATAGCGACATTCAGGGCTTGTAGCTGTAAAGGTGCTTAACTGGATGACGAAATATTTTCATAGATTTCTCATAGATGGCGCTACGGCTAAAAATCGTTAAAAACCAGATACAAAGATCCGACAAACAAGTGAAATTCGTGAGGTCCGCCGGTTCGTTCCGTGGCATAGCGTCTGACACGGTTTGCTATAGAAGACGTCGTCGGTTCGAATCTGGCCGGATCGAAGGAATTTTTTTCTGAGTGTTCGATCTATTTTAATCAATAAATAAATTACGACTAATACACTTAAGTTAATATATGATAAATAAAGAAAACAACGAGTAAATTTTAAACAATATCGATTTCAAGTGTAATTTGCTTACCTATGAAGATACTTTGACTTTGAGCAACGTATATGATGTTCTCTAATGTTTATACACAGAATAATGAAGAAAAAGTTAATGTTACATTATGAATTAGTCAATTATATCACACTTATTTGCATATTCGCTTATTCACTTACTCATCCCTACCAAGCATCTTGTTGTAACGAAGTTCGGGCAAAAGTTACGTATTCATGAGAAAGTTCCGAATACGTGTTACCACATAGGACCGTGGACGTGCTTTTATAATCAAAATGGCAAAAATAACTCTGGGTGGCTTTGGATATTATACACCTTAATGGATAAACTTATTTTAGGTAATTGGACTGGTGTGGTTTGATAGAGTATGTAGTGTTAGACATCACAGATCTCTAGATGTAATAAAGCCATATCTGCCAAATTACAACTTTTCAGGAGAGAGACTTAAACACTCGATTTCGTAGCTGTAGTGTTCCTCATGTCGTGAAACGATAAATTGTCGTCACAATCCAGAAGCATGATCGTCATTCAAAAAAAAGTCCATGACACAGCCACGTCGGATAGTCTTTTTTATTCAAATGTAAGTGTGCATTTGATCTCCATCTCACCTGACGGAAAGTGACGATGAGGTCGACGATGGAGCATGCGCACATAAATAATGCCTATTCACTCTTACCTTGAAAAGGTCCAAGTTATAACGTTCAGGGAACAAGTCTGCAGGCAGGGAATTCCACTCCATAGCCGTTCGCCATATAAATGTGGAAGCGTAACGCTTCGTGCGAATCTTTGGAATATCCACATTCGTGATATCCTATACGTTTATACTTTCAAAAATAAACTCAGAGAGCACATATTGATACTGCAAATACGCCTGGAGAAATTGTATTTGTATAACGCAACGAGAAACATAAAATACTTCATGTATGACAAAGTGAACTACTTGGAAACGCTGTAGGCACATGGCAATTTTATTTTTCAAAACTAATTCACGTCCACATTTTTTATTTTCTTTTTAATTTTATTCGTTATTTTATTTTTAAATCGGCCATTTCACAAAGTGTCCACTGAAAAACCAGCGATGTAGCTCCGCCGCAGCATTTGCAGAGTTGGGTCCTTTTTAGTGCAATACACTTTTAGTCATAAAATCATAATATTGTATGTTACTTGTAACATGTGTTTGTCTTGAATAAATTTATTTTCTTTAAAAAAAATATGGGAAGAAGCTAGACGCGACAGTTGTCCAACGATAAATAAAACTTTATGACATAATGAGAACGCGCCCTTGTATGGACTCTAGTTTCTCTCTAGTGTGACAATGTTTCATATTGTCACTCTATATCTGATGCAAGATCTGTTCCTTTGTGCTGAGTTAATAAACATCACAACCCTGGAATTCTTGACTCTCGCCTTATCACTATCTCATAATGAGCACGTCGGTCATAAAGGTGACGTCATTAAATTGCAGCAACAGGCTGTCGCCCGTCGACCCTCATTAAACTAAAATATTATGATAATCTTAGTTGGCTTATGGGTAAGACTGAGGCATTATCAACAAGCATTCGGAGGTATCTCGAGACATCGGGAGAAGTAGGTGGACAGTATGTTGTATGTATATATACTAATAGAGTATGTATATATAATACAAAACATTCCTACTGAATATTTATAGCCTTCAAATAAGATTGCTTAAGACCATTGTACCTCCTAGAATTAGATATAAATTTAAAGATAATTATGACCAACTATTTCAATACTGTAACGTAATGAATGTCTTTGATAAAGTTAAATTAGCAATCATAACCGAGAATTGTGGAAAAATAAAGTCGTTAAAGGTTAAAATTAGACCGAATTCATTACGTATTGTTAGCAAAAGCTATATTAGCCAATTATTCAGTTTAAAGTGCTTATTACTGGCAATAACTATCACGTTTCAATTTATTCAGTTGCCGATTTTACTTCAGTATAATCGATGAAAGAAAAAAAACGGCAACATTAAATAGGATTGGTGGAAAAAAAAAGAAAAGGAATGACAGATTAGCGCGGGCAAGGACGGGGTAACCGTCTCTGTTTTTTTCAAAAACTATTTGTGATTTTCGTTTTCTCGATTAATTGGAATATAGTTAATACGTTAAAAGCTTAGTTTCATTTTAAAAGTTCATACTTGTTAACAGTACACTATCACATCTACCTATGTATGATATACCTAAATATAACAATAATTATGGTAAAAGAGTTTGCATGTGTGAACTTCCTGTGATATTAAATAGCTTACCAAAAAATCTTATAAATGAAATAACAGATAAAAAGCCTATTCAAGTCAAAAACAAATTAAAACGATTTTCCCTAAAGATGAATATCAGAGGTACGCAATCTGGTCAATACGCAAACTGGTCATTGATTTAATTGTTGTACCTTATTACATATTAACGCAACTTTTTTATGGTATTTTAGTAGCAGGAGAGCTCCTTGTGAAAGAATTAGCCAAGGGAAGTACTGCCACGTTACCTATTTCTGCCGCCAAGCAGTAATGGGAGCATTGTGTTCCGGTTTTGAAGGGTAATGGTCCTGGTGAAATTACTACAGTGCCACTCAGATATTTGCGATTTAAAACTCTGAGTGGCACTGCAACTGTTATGGACAGGCGTGTAGCTTACCATCAGGCGCACGACTTGTTCGTCCCGCCACGTAAACATTATTATTAAAAAAAGGAAAAATATTATCGTATACGTTATTATTCTCAAACATGCTCGGAAATATTTCCATTACTTTCAAAAAACGAACATGGAAAGTTTGTCATTTATGGGCCGAGCGACTTCTCCCCGATCAAGGCCTGCAGAGTAAGTACGAAAATCCATTACTGTACGCTACTTTCAACTTTTAAATCTATCTACTGACAATGAATTTTGTAAACAGGCAAAAAAAACTCATACTGCCAACTGCCAACTGCTCAACTCACAGTACATTTATGAAAATGTAATTTATGTTAAAAGAAATAGTAATTTCTTTATAAAAAATAGTGACAGACATAACATTAATACGAGGAATAAAAATAAACTAGCTTTTCTTGATGGTCGTCTTCACAAAGTCAAAACATCATTTAAGGGGCAACGTATACACTTCTATAACAAGATTCCGGTTGATATACAAAATTTGCCTTTCACGAGGTTTAAAACTATAGTGAAACAAAACCTTTATACTAAAGGTTATTATACAACTTCTGCGTACTTGGATGACAAAAATCCGTGGTAGTAACCCGTTTAGCTCATGGAGGTAGTCTCGATCTCTGATGTTTCAAATAAAAAATATTGTAAATGTTGAATGTGTACAAATGTTATTTACAAAGAGCAACCTCTAGAGTTTCTTGCTCATTCTTCTCAGGGGAATCTGCCTTACGAATGAGCGGTTGAGTTTAACCATTGTAACGATTTCAAGTGTAATAATGCTTACCTATGAAATAAAGATTATTTTGAATTTGAATTTGCCCAGTGTTTGTAATTGCGAGAATTAAAAATACCGACCTGTACCGCTTACTTTAAAAAAAACGAACATGATGGTAAAATAAACTAAAGCGCTTGTATACCTTTGATTTTTGGTCACGAAAGTGAGTTCTAGTGAGAAGAACGATAACGAAAATACAGTAATGGAAACTTATTTAACCATGATATGCCTGGAAAAACAATATCATTTTTTTTAGCAATTCCTAGCATGTCAAATATTACTTTTAATATTAATTAGCATTGACTTACAAGTAAATGGACGACGGGTCTAATACAAAAACCACGAAAAAAATGTCCCA
>NW_020653575.1:4029737-4066561 GCF_003589595.1 Hyposmocoma kahamanoa | reverse complement strand
ATTTTATCTTGGACGTTGACTCTTTTACTTTTAATTCATTAATAAGTAGCGGCAGCCGCACAGCCTCGTTACACATTTTGTTCTTGGTAAAATAAGGTTATATCTGCAAATTGACAACTTTTAAGGACCCTAAGTCTGCTAATTTTAAATCTTCTTAGTTGAGTGTCTATAGAGTCCAAATGACAGGATTTTGTACTTTGGCGGCATCGAGTATATAACTAGAAATGGAGACGAAATATCATTTAATTTGTTTGAAAACTTTTCTGCCAAATCATTACGGTGACAATTGCGCTCCGATTGGCCAGCCCCAATCCGAAACAATTGACGGGTGTCGTCAATTGCTTCACTTTAAATGGACCAGTTTAACTTGAGCTTTGCTATAATTAAAAAATACATCTGCCGATTAAACGAGATTAAAAATTAGATATTTATATGTATTAATTTCCATTGTAGTTTTTTTTTTTATTATAGTTATCAACAATTCTTAATGAATATTATAAATCTTAATATTTAAGTGCTATAAAATCGAATACAAATTTTAAAGAAACGGAAAACAATACAGTAAAAAGAAAAATTAAAGCAATAATAATATCGAGTTCTTAGGTTTTTTTTTATTCTAATGAGGTTCTCGCAATTGTTACACTTTTATTTTCAAATATGTATTTTTGGCGAGTACAAATAATCTATACATAAATTTACACAGATCTTTCACTGTGAGCTAGTAATTTGTTTTCGACGATTCTGAGAAAATACACTTTTTTGAGTTAACACACTATGTATTATATCAACAGAGCGATATAATCTTGTATTTCACATATTTTGAGTTACAACATTATTGTAATAGTCTGAAAGTGTTTTGTATTATGTAAATAACCGTGGATATCAATTAATTTGTCTTTAATATGAAATATAAGAATGAAACTATTTTTCCGCGTATATTTGTTTTTTCAAACAAACCAACATTTCGGGCCTTTCACAGGTCCCATGGTCACGGTTGACTGAGGTGGTACAGTGATCAACCAGTTATGTCTAATATTAATGCAAACCACCCTATTTTTTCACAATAGTTACAAAAGTTATTAATTAAATACCTTATTTTAAATTTTACAAAGAAGCATTCTAATACTGGATGCAGGAGCTTACAAGCTTGACTGTGAGTGCGGTCTCTCTTATATTGGACAAACGAAGCGAAGTATTTGTATCCGCGTCAAAGAACACATAGCTGATGTCAAGCACCGTTGAGTAAAAATAAAATCATCCTAATTTCAACAGGGAAGATGGTTTCTCTTTACCATCTATTTGGGATCCAGTATTTCCTCTGATGGAAAATCCCAAACAGACATAAGACAGCAATACTAATTAATACGTTTCAATTCATACTAATTTCCATTATTAATTAATAATAAATTTAACTTAATAAAAATTCATATTGTTACAATAAAATAATTTGTAAAACAATGTAGCGTAAATTGGAATGCTTCTTTGTAAAATTTAAAATAAGGTATTTAATTAATAACTTTTGTAATTATAGTGAAAAAATAGGGTGGTTAGCATTAATATTAGACATAACTTGTTGATGACTGTACCACCTCAGTCAACCGTGACCATGGAACCTGCAGGCTTAGCACGAGCCCGAATACAAAAGTTATCTCTTCTTCGAACTGTAAATTTTTTCTCGAAAATGACGTCACTACGATTTATCTTTACAGGCGCGAGCATAAGCGCTAAGAGGTATAAGTTGTCACGCATACGTATGTCAAATGAAGACAATTTCTCTCCAACCGTAGCACGACAGACAAATTTTGCATGCTTTTGACAGATCGTCGTAACGAAATATCTCTACTACCCTTGGGGCAGAAGAGAGAAAGTACGCGTAGAGAAAACTTTGTCTACGGTAGAAAGTTTCTCTTCCTGTTACGTCGTGCTCGGTGGTGACATATAATCTGTAGAAAGAAGAAAGAGAGAGAAAGAGATATCTCTACGAGCTTAAGTTTTATCTATTTCCCTTCATACTAAGCCTGCTGTAAAGGGTCCGAAACATCGGTTTGTTTGAAAAAACAAATACATGCGATTTAAATCCGGAAAAATAGTTTCATTTCCTATCAATAATAATAGTTATACACGAGATGTTTACATGTTAATTTATTGCTCTGCAGAGACAGTGGGTTGCCACACGAACGCGCGGTTGGATGGCTGCTGAAAGTATCTGTGCGTAACCACTCTTAGGGTCGTATTCCAGAACTCTACTCAATGCTCAAGTCAGGATTTGAGCAGACTTGAGTATGGTTTCAAGCACTGGAAATACGACCCTAATGGCAAGGACTTGAGTATGATTTTCAGTGCTCACTCTAATACTCAAGTCCTGACTTCAGTATTGAGTAGAGTTCTGGAATACGACCCTTTGATTACATATCGTCGCCTTACTTTCTCAAACTCGTACCTTAAAGCACAATATTACTGAAATGCAAAAAATGGATATACAAATTTTGCAGTCTGATTTCACATCACATTTCCTTCATATTTACACACTGGCTTTTATCTATTCTTAAAGTAATGCATCCAAATTAACCACCTTGAAAAGAAATTTAAAATAAATAGAAAGTTTTGCCATCTCCTGAATGTTTGTATGGAGATACATACAAATCCATACTCTTTATAAGATACGAGTTTGATAAAGTAAAGCATCGATATTGTATTCTGCAACCATCTCAAATTAAATACGTTCAATCATAGTCATTGACTTACAAATAAATGGACGACGGGTCTAATACAAAAACCACGAAAAAAATGTCCCAAGTCAACCTATTTAAACGTAGATAGATAGATAGATAGATAGAAAATTCTTTATTGTTAGCACCACATTACAATATACAGATTACAGTATACAGGACAAAACTAAACACATTATTCGGGTAACAATTGGCGGTCTTATCGCTTACAGCGATTTCTTCCAGACAACCTTAGGATGGAGAGAGATTGTACATGAATAAAAGCGGGGGTGCTAGATAAAAATAATTACACAGACATATAGAATTTATTAAACAACATATTATACTTCTAAATATACACACGTATACAATATAATAAATACATATATATATATATATATACATATAATATTTAAATATATATATATATATACACATACATACATATACACATACACATATGTATAATATATAATAACATACAATTACATAACATTTTATTCCTACATACACAATATTTACATATTTTAAAGATATATGTAGAAGCAGCCTAGCAGCAGTTTATTGTCCTTGTGAAAGATAAAATGAGTTAATTTGATTCTTAAATATGTTTAATGACTGCGCTTGTCTAATTGTAGCTGGGAGGGAGTTCCAGAGACGAACAGCGTGTGTAGAGAAAGAGGAATCATAAAAGGAAGTGGAGTGCAATGGCATTTTGAGACTAAGATTTTCTGAAGACCGTAATGAGTGACTATTCGAGCAGTGTCGGAAACTAAATCTATCCTTAAGGTAGTGTGGGAATGTGGGGTTGAACAAAATGTTGTAAAGAAGGGATAGTATATGAGTATTCCGGCGCAGGCGAATAGGAAGCCACTTGAGCTTAGAACGATAATGAGAAACGTGATCATGTTTACGCAAACCATAAATGAATCGAATACAAAAATTTTGAAGACGCTCAAGTTTATCTAGCTGGTCTTCCGAGAGATCAAGGTAACTGGCGTCGGCATAATCGAGGACAGGAAGCAACAAAGATTGTGCTAGCGCAATTTTAGTAGCAGTGGGTAAGAAGTTGCGTAGCCGCCTTAACGATGCAGCTGACGCATACAATTTACGACTAACGGCTTGTAGCTGTGGACCCCAAAGCAGAGAACTGTCCATGAGTATTCCCAAATTTTTTACCGTAAAACTAAAAGGAATGTCAAAACCATCAAAATTTACTTTAGGAAGTGCGCTCAAGTCAACTTTAGACAGTAATCTGGAGCTTCCTACTATCATCACCTGAGTTTTGACAGGATTAACTGAAAGTCCAAATGCCTCACTCCACTCCTTAATACGGAACAAGTTTTGGTTTGTGGTCGTTATAGCTTCAGTTAACCTCGATGGCGGTTCCTGACAGTATATTTGCAGATCGTCGGCATATAGGTGGTAGAAACAAGATAGGCTATGAGAAATGGTGTTTATAAATATGGCAAACAGAAGAGGAGATAAAATGCCGCCTTGAGGAACGCCAGCTGTCGTGTTACACCATGAGGAGAATTTCTCGTCATATCGAACTCGTTGCCTGCGATCGTACAAATAACTGCGAAACCAGTCAATCATAGTTGGAGATATGTTCATTGAGTGCAACAGGGCGAGAAGTACATCGAAATCAACTGTGTTAAATGCGTTGCTAAAGTCCAATAGTGTTAGCACAGTTAATTGACCATTCTCCATTCCAAAACGAATATCATCGGTGACTTTCACCAAAGTCGTGACTGTGCTATGGCCGGGACGGAAACCAGATTGGAGAGGATTAAACAGATTGTGACGGGAAAGGAACTTGCTTAGTTGGTTATGGATGAGACGCTCCAAAACCTTTGAAAGGAAAGGAAGGATGGATATAGGACGATATTCGTTACATGTTTTGGGATTACTTACTTTAGGCAAAGGTATTATTTGAGCATCCTTCCAGATTGAAGGAAATGCGGCATTGTAAATAGAGCTATTGAAGAGGAAAGTTAAAACTGGAAGAATGATATCAAGGATCGGCACTAGCATATTGCGACTTATACTGTCACAACCAACAGCATTCGAGGTGATTGACAAAATACACTTGTTTACGTCACATTCCGAAAATTTATCAAGAATGAATGGAGAGTGGTCAGGGATTGGTAAGGCCGAGAGTTGTTTTAAAGTTTTAATTTTATTAATGTTATTAATACTAGGAGAAGAGGAGAAATGTACATTGAGAGAATCGATATTAACACTGTTAGGAATGGCACTGTCTTTGGATTTACCAATCCCAAGAGTCTTGAGAAATTTCCAAACCTTCGTTGGATCCTCGTTCTCTACGGATTTGTAGATATGGCGACGTAAAGCATCTCTACACATCATATTGCAGCGATTACGGATTTTGGTATAGGTTTCTTTATTATAGTTACTTGGGCGACATTTATATTTAGTTTTAGCAGCTACCTTTTTGTTAATTACCAATTTTATGTCGTCGGTAAGCCATGCTGCCGGAAGGTGTTTTAATTTTATGGATCGAAAAGGCGCATGCTTGTCATACAATTGGTTAATGCATGTGTTAAAAATTTCAACCTGCTCATCCACAGTCTGCGCATCAATCACTGGAGACCAATCAATAGCACGTGCATCTTTAAGAAAAATCTCACGATCCATACCACTAAAATTGCGCTGGAGTATGACTTTGGGTTTAGCTTTAGGAGGACGAATTTTATAAGACAAATAAATGAGGTCGTGATAAGAAAATGCATCAGCCGAACATTGGCCGTGTTTTGCAACATGCTGCGGTGAAGATACTATTAATAAATCTAAAAGAGAAGGAGTACAATTGGGAAAATGATGAGTAGCACCAAGTGAAAGGATGTGCATGTTGCTTGAATTAATAACTGATTTAAGTGAGGACGTACGGTGATCATTTTTAATGAGACAAGTATTAAAGTCTCCCAAAATAATGGAGTGTCTATAAGAGGGAACAAAGTCACTTAACAGTTTTTCTAGTGAGGTAAAGTAGTCAACACGCAATGATGGGCTATAATAAACTCCAAGAAGGATTTTGGTGTGAACGAGAGTGACCTCAACCAACAGATGCTCGCCTGCATTGGGTGACGGTGGTTGTGATGAGGTGCTAATAATGGCGAAAGGAATGTGAGCTTTTAAGTAAATAGCTACCCCACCACCAACGGAGCCAACACGATCATTTCGTATAAGACGGAATCCAGGTAAAGCATAAGAGGAAGAAGGCAAACATGGTTTCAACCAAGACTCGGAAATCAGTACCGCATGTATATTGTTAAGATCAAACGACGCCAGTATATCAGGATAATGAGCCGGAATACTTTGGGCATTAATATGAATAACGTTAAAATTTTTGGGAACGTCAGAAAACAAAGACTCAAGTGTGTCTGAAAGAGAAGGAAGACTATCAAAACTGTTATTGCTGCTGTTGCTACTAAGAGATGACAGAGAAAAGTAAAGTTCATTATCACTATCAATTCCATCTGACATATCTAAATAAATATAAAAATATATATAATTATAATATAAAAACTATGTACTAATATAATATATGTATATATACAAACCTAAACAACACAAATAGATCGACTGGTAACTGTAACAGATACTATCTCCACCCGCCGGTTGTAGTGTTCTGGGAAAGAACATTAATATAACAACATTACATTTATAGAGGTGGATCTGCAAGGGCACGGAACTGTACATACTAATCTTATCTAACTAAATATTACTGAAATGACAGGCCCCAAAAAAAAAAATAAATTAATAATAATAATTGTAAAAACAACCAACAGTTAAATTAGTGCGTGAAGCGGAACGCAATTAATTTATTAAAGTGGACCTGTCAAAGTCAATCGTGACTTTATGCCATAGCCATTATAAATTTTACATACTATACAACAAAACAAAAAAAGAAAACTGACAGTCACAATAAACAAAAATCAAAGAAAATATTTTGTGAGGGTGAACATAATATATTATCCAGTCCTACCCGAACAGATTCCACAAGATTAGACGCGTAAAAGATATATGAAAATGAGACAAAGAAAAGTACGACAGTAACGTCACTTTTTACTAGTGGCACAAGCACGTCTTCCCTTTGTCGTTACCACAGGCTTGGAAGAATCCGTGACAATAGGTACCTTGGCGGTCACGGGTTTCAACCTCGCAGACGCAGGGATGCTCCTCAAGTCATCCATGGAAGTGATGCGCACGCGCTTCCCGTCGGCACCGATCACGATAACAACACCTTGTTGTGTAAAACATTTGTTCACACCAAATGTGTCACGGGCCGCCATAAAAACATCATGCCTCGGCTTCGTTAAGAACTCTGAAAGAGTAATCTTCGATCCCTTGAGTGCGGTCTTGGCAAACCATATCTTGTCTCGCATCTCGATGTCACGCAGTTTTAATAGCACTGGCCTCGGCTTGTTATCATTAGACGCACGCCCCATACGGTTACATCTGCTGATACACTTGACAGAGAAATCTGTAATCTTCAACTGACTAATGATGGTACTTGCTACAACGGCTGCAGTGTCCTCGTCCCTCAACTCTGGCAAGCCATGACACAGTAACATTTTTCTTCGACTGCGCATCTCCATATTATCAACTTGACGATTAAGTAAAGCAACCTGCTGTTGCAAAGTTTGAAGCGCAGTCAAAATGAATGACCGAAATGCTGCGAAATCAGACTTCAGAGTGTTAATATTGGCTGATGGGGATACTGCCTGAAGTTCACCTTGATATGCATCCATCTTCTCGGTAAACAATTGCTGGAGTTTGGCTATAGATTCCTGCATGGCGTCCATCTTTAGTGAGAGTGTAGTGACTTGAAGTAACAATGGTGATTTAATAATGTAGTAGTTGAGATATCTTCAGGATAACACACACCGGCAGGTATTGAATGTTAATGTTTAATATTCCATAAGAACTTTGTATGAAAATACAGTATAAATATTTATAATAATTTATTAAAACTTTAGGTGATTCAGATGATGTTTACTTTCTTACACCTACCCGCAGAGAAAAAAGTGACATGTAGAGGAATAACGTAGTGACATGTAAAGGAATATGAAAAAGCTAAAACGTTGAATTTAAATTGTAATGTCATCGCAGTACTGTCTAATTTTGCTTGCTTCGCTGTCAGTCGAACAAACGAAGACTAAAGCGTGAATGTCGCTCTGTATACGATTTTAACGCCCTATAATTATAAGTCAATGATCATAGTGCACATATTTATATACAGTCCACTCAACAATAAAGGGATCTTCATTCAAATTACAAAATGCATTTAAAAATTCAAATTATGTAATAGTAATTAAATTTAACTGCCTCTGTGGCCGGTTACCATGCCGGACTGCCACGCAGAGGTCCCAGATTCGATTCCCGGGCCAGGAGAAATTTATTGTATGGCCTACATTTATTTCTCTCGTGAGTTTGGGTGTAATTTGTGGTTGTCTATGTGTGTGTCCATGGCACCCGCGACACAGGATTTCCCTAGTGCGGGGCTATGTTGATTGTGAGCGTTATTGTGACTTTTTAACCAAGTAATTGGGGCTACGACTAAGTCTGCATAGTATATGCACTTCGAATAGCCTACTGTACTATACAAACTATTGGTTCTCCATACAAACATTTATACGTCCTACACGACATTGTACTACACGATTTTTTGCAGTACTCAATCGCAGCGAATAAACAGTGGCGCATACATTAAATATAGTGTTTGTCCTGCAAAAAAACGCACACAGCTCTATTCGTTAATCGAATACGCAACGGACTTATCAATCAAATCGAATGAACGTTAACACATACATATGTATGTGGCGCATCTCTTTCACACAGCGCGAAGCCATACGTTTTTTTATCAAATAGTCACCGAACAAGTGGCGTCTAGTATTGAGTATCTTTTGGAAAGATAATTTTATTAATACAAAATTACCGGCGAATCTTCTGTGAACAAAGATTTATTGATAACTTTTCTGTCCTCTTGGTTATAAACAACGCATTTGTATTTTGGTAACTTTTGAGATATCGGCACCTAAAGTTATTTTTTCTTTGAAAACTGTTAATGGCGCTGATTTTACTTAACAATAAAACTGAAACTAAATAAGATATTAACAAACCGTTTAGAGCGGCTTGTAGAGCTTAATTCGCTAATTCCAGATATATTACTAACTCAATTTCGCTAAAACGTCGATTACGTTGTTTACGATAAAGACGGCCGTTTAGTGGAACTACGGCCGGTTTCGTGGGGCAAAACTATGGAATTGTATAAAAATCGCGTTGCAAAAAAGGTTCACGACCCTCGGAGCCAGCGTGGCCGATTATGATTAAGGGCCGGCGCCCACTGACGGGTCTGGACGGCAAGGGATCCTTCGGCAGCCCTACATGCAAGCGCACACTGACGGAAATTATATCGCGCTATCTTTAAACATTCACGTAGTCCCACTCGGCATCCCGAAACCCGCCGAGGCATCCCTAAGGCTGCCGAGGCATTCCGGAGACTACCAGCTCGGCATCCCTAATCATACCGCAGCTTTACTTTGCAGCTACGATCCAAAAAATCGGTCCAAAGCAAAAAATCGTGCATCCCTAATGAGTGGTACAATTTAATCAACGCGACAATTTCGAGTGAAATTTGCTTACCTATGAAATAAAGATTATTTAAGTTTGAGTTTGATATTAGTTTGCTGATGCTGTCGTATAAGATGTCAGCTGCTTGGAACTCAAAGACCTAACAATTTAACAACGTAACAACATGAGAGTCGCGTGGGCACGATGCAGTCGTTGGCATGCCTAATGCGGCACACGGTGAGCACAAAACAACTGATGTCGGCATCAGCCTATGCCGACATACTTGTTCGGCAAAAACATCCATCTCAGTGTCTTTAAAGTAGAATAAATTAAACCGCAAGCAGATGTGCAACTATTAACAGGATTGCATGTTCGATCCCTACTGCTAATCGCACTTATTAATGTAAATTTGTGTTTGAAAATTCTAAGTATTCTTTATTACTATAGAAGCATTGTGTGAAAATAAATTTTATCAATTGTAATTTAAAGCATCGAATATATAACCAGAAATAGAGACGAAATAAAGGCCATCTATCTCTGACAACTCATCAGGTAAATAGGACTTATATCAGTTTTAAATATTAACTCTGGATTGCGCAGGAATCACAAATTAAAAAGCTAAAAAAAACAGCGCGAACAACTAACCTGTGTGTACGTCTCCGTATATTCCAAAAATAATCTGTATTTATTGTAATAATGATAATATCTCTAACTATGGGGGGCTGTTTCAGTCGGTTTGTGGGAAAAACAGCAAAACATCTAATAACAAAGCAAACGGAATCACATTTGATCAGTAATTAAATATTAAATATGTAATTTTGTTGTTGTCACCGTAATGATTTGGCAGAATAGTTTCTAAACTATCGATGTTTAAAAGTATGCCCTTGTAGCAATTTCATTTCATTTGGTAAATTATAATAATTTTATACACGCTTTGAAACAGTTTTTCTTATAAATTACTTTATGGTAACGAGATTGGCTAGCTCTAGTTTGCCTTTGAACAATTTCACCACGCGTTTTGAAATATTGAGGATAAGTTTTGACAAATACGCAGATATCCTTAATGTACATGCATGGCAAAAGCAGTATATTTAATTTTTTGAACAACGGTTTACAGCTGTCGTCGAAAGACGCACCGCTGATTGCCGGAGTACACTTTTTCTGAACCTTAAACGCACTTTCTAAAGCTATTGAGTTGCCCCACAGTACAGGGTCAAGAGCACGTTAACCTTGACACTTAAGCTTTAAATCCAACTCTATCCCGCTTACTATAAGAACGGTCCAAAGTACAATGTGTCAAGTTTGACGTACTCTTGCCTGTACAAGACCTATAGAGTTATATTAGTGATAATAATGTATGAGTTTTTAGTAGCAGTAGAGATGTCACCCTGAGACATAAGTTGACAAGTGCCTGTAATTTCACCAGCACCCTTACCCTTCAAAACATAAAAACACAGTAATGCTCACACTACTGTTTGGCCGCAGAAATAGGTAAGGTGGCAGTACCTACCTGGACGAACTTCCTTAATAATAAGTACCAAATTGGCGCAAATACTTTTCGATAAGAAAAAAAACTTATTTTTCCATAACAGTTTCCCAGTTATATTTCGAAATATTGTTTTATTATTATCAAACTTTCGATATTTTTTTCTTTGTTCTATGTCATGTAGATAAACGATGCTCAAAGTTATCACTGGACAGTGAACCATCCAATGTACCTGTAGCTTGGCCATTCAACGAACAATGTCTGCGGCTAAACAAAACCTGTCACCGGCAATGTAAAAAAACCCACGCTTCTTTTATTTTTGCCCCGGCCCTTTGTGTGGGCCTTTATTTTTACTTTTGGGACGACATTTTTACATGTCATTCTTATTTAGATCACGAAGTCAGTCTGTGATGGATGTTTTGGGAGAACCAAGCATTTAAAAAACAATATAACGTCTGCGTACTCTTTATTAAGTGCGTTATTACAATCCTTATCCCGTTATTATGTGCCACTAGATACAATGGAGGCATGGTGAGAGACCTCGTAGACCTCGGCGTACATATCTCGATCAGATTGGGGATATCCTTAAAAGAGGCCGGGTTTAAATTACCAGAAAAACGACCTCAAAAATCATTCATCCCCTAGTTTGCCGCCCTTACAGGTGCAATATTTTCTTCATTTTTAAATGGGACCACTCCTAAGGTACTCTCTTCGCAACAAAAAAATAATCATCAAAATCGGTTCAGTTAGCCGGAGTCATCGTGTAACATAATATACGAAAAATAAAAATACATTCTCAGTTCGAGTGTCCTCTTCCTCTTTTTGAAGTCAGTTAAAAATAAATGTGCATGTATGAAGTGGCAGTGAAGCTACTTACTTATTTCTGCCGCCAAGTGGTAATGAGAGCTTAATGATTTCCAGTTTTGAAGGGTGCTGGTGAAATGACAGACACGTGGGACTTGTCAACTTATGTCCCCGGGTGGCAGGCGCAGTGGCAGTGCCAATCATATCTTTGCGATTAAAAGCTCTGAGTGGCACTGCAACTGTTACGGCATGTTGCTTATAACCATCCCCACGAATTGGTACCACGTATCATTAACAAATCTACACCGAACGCAAGCTTTCTCCAAGTGCTATCACTAGTTAAACAATTATCTCGTCACAGGACAGAAATTGCGCATTTAATAATAAAATTTCTCAATTTTTTTTTATTACGTACGTGGCGCCATTACGCCATTATAATGGTGCCAAATAAAATTTCTCAAACTCGTACCGTATAAAAAGTGATAATTCAGGAGATAGCAAAACTTTATATTTATATTAAATTTCTTTTCAAGGTCGTTAATTTGGATGCATTGCGCATTGCTTTAAAAAAGGCAGTGTTTGAATATAAATGAAATGTGATGTGAAATCAACCTACAAAATGTGTATATACAATAATTTTTTTGCAATTCAGTAACGTTGTGCTTTAAGATACGCGTTTGAGAAAGTAAGGCTACGATTTTATTTCAAATTAAAAACGATGTTAGTTAGCATTTCGTACGTTCTTTTTCTAATTAATTTACTTTTTTTCAAGGAAGTCCGCATTTGATTTCCATCTCACCTAAAGGAAAGTGATGATGAGGTCGACGATGATGCATTAACACCAGCATAATGCTTATCCACTCTCGCTTTGAAAAGACCCAAGTTATATCGTTCAGGTAATAACCGTGCAGGCAGGGAATTCCACTCCATAGCCGTTCGCCATATAAATGTGGAAGCGAACGCGTTGTGCAAATCTTTGGAATATCCGTTTAGTCCGCCAATGATGGAAATTACTATTATTTTAAATTTTTAAGTTTCAAATAAAAAAATAATCTATAGAAAAGTCATTTTTTAAGCTTTTCACTGTACTGATCCCTCTGAAACTCTAAGGGTTTCCCTTTTCAAATAAACTTAAATGCTATGGAATACACTTCGAATCAAATGTGTATGGAATCTAGAGCCATATCGTCTTTATAATAAAAAATTATAAACTCTTCACCTAAGACATTAACCCAAATGTCAGGATTTTGAATACATGGACCTTGTCATTGAATTATATCTAATTTACGAGCTCACCGTCATGGTACACACGTCTGTCCTTAACAGTTGCAATGCCATTCTAAGCTTTAAATCGCAAAGATATGAGGGACACTGCCACAGGGCGTGTCACCCTGGAACATAAGTGACAAGTTCAATGTGCCTGTAATTCCACTAGCACCCATATCCCTTAGAATAATAACGCGTAGAAACCTAGTCCGCACACGCTAAGTAAATAAAAAAAATAAAATAAAAGGACCTACACGAGCGGGCGCTTCAGTGCTCAAGGTCAACTTGTACCGCGAACAGATCAAGAATTTTAGCTAAAAATGACGAAATGTGCGGTAAATGAGTGTAAAAATACGTCAGACAAACATAAAATAGATACTAACATCACATTTCACAAGGAAGTAACGCGTTTCAACTTGTATTTTTATACAAATATTCACTAAAACCGAAAATTAACCTACTACTAAAACTAGCCTACATGATTTTTGCCTCACTTATAACAGTTCGTTTGATATGAATCTATCATTCTATGCGTTATTATTCAAAGCCATAACCCTTCAAAACCGGAACGCAATATTGCTCACATTACAGCTTGGCGGCAGAAATCGGTAAGATGGCAATACTTCCCTGGACGAACCTTTCACAAGGAGCTCTAGTGCTACTAAATATAGATACTATTCGTTTGAAATATAATGTTTACTTTTTTTCTTTTTACAAAGAACAATGTGAAGATATAATAAAAAACTAACGGAAGGCAATATATATATACAAGAAATAATAATTAATGTTTCCTGGTTTCGTTCGTATTTATTTGATCGTTCCCAGCTCGTAAAGACCGGTGACATGCACTCGGACTGGTGTAGCCTTACGGCTGGCGTTCCGCAGGGTGGGGTTTTATCACCTATACTTTTTTCGGTCTTTATCGGTGGAATTACATCATCACTCACGTCTTCTTTCCATCTCTATGCCGATGACCTTCAAATCTATACTGCAGCCCGTCTTGAAGATGTAGTTACTGCTATCGGCACATTGAATTCCGACCTACAAAAGGTTTCGGTATGGGCTAAGAACTACGGACTTCTTTTAAATGCACAAAAGTCCCAAGCCATAATTATTGGCAGTCGCCATTCCATCTCCAAGTTTGAGTCTATGGTGATGCCCAATTTAGTTCTGAATGACACTATTATTCCTTTTTCCACTTCAGTTAAAAATTTGGGCATCATAATGGATCAGACACTTTCTTGGTCGGAGCATGTCGCCGATGTAAGTCGTAAAATCTTTGCATCACTTCATTCCCTCAAGCGGATGCAGTACTTTCTTCCTCTGTCTACCAAATTTATGCTAATACGCACTCTTCTTTTTCCTATTCTGGACTATGGTGACGTCTCCTATCTTGATCTTTCGGAGGACCTTCTTAATAAATTGGAGCGGCTGCAAAATCAATGTATCAGATTTGTGTTTGGATTAAAAAAGTACGACCACATTTCCAAGTTTAGAGATGAGTTGAAGTTGTTGCCTATTCGTTTACGTAGAAATGCTCACATTTTATGCTTTCTCTATAAAATCCTGTTCCATCCCACTTCACCTAGCTATCTACGTGAGCGTTTTCAATACCGTCAGGCTATGGGTGACCGCCTGCGTTCTGGCACCAATTTGTCCCTCGTCCTTCCACAATACAGTTCCCAAAAATATTCGAACTCGTTCACAGTAAATGCTGCCCGTATGTGGAACCTTCTCCCTGTCGAGGTCAGACAGTCGCCTTCGGTTCGAGTTTTCAAGGGTGCTCTTTTGAAGTTTTGGGATTGTTCAGACTCCACATGTTAGAGCTTTTGAAATATTTATTTACTTTTGATATATTTATTTATAGTTTTATTTTGTACATTCAATTTATTATAGACTTTGTATGTATTAATGTATCAACATTACTTAATATATATATATTCGTATGTACAGTTGATTTACTAAATTTATCTGTGTATTTATTGAGTATAGTATATTTCATTTCTTTACTTATCTATTTTTAGTGCCACCCCAAAAACCAACTTTCCTCTCGGATTTTCAAAGGTTAGTTGGAAGAAATCTCTTTATGGGATAAGCTCGCCTTTGTACACAAATACTTAAATTGTTTCTGAAAATTTGTAAGTTACTTTGTGGTACAATAAAGTGTTTAAATAAATAATAAATAATAAATAATGTTAAAAGCAATATTTGATATTTTAGGACATCTGCTAAAAAGGAAATGTTGTTGTTTTTCCAAACACATCTTATTAATAATAGTCTGCTGAATTTCTGATGATGTGGTTGAATGTTAATGAATCCATTACTGTATTTTCGTAATCAGTTTTCTCACTAGAACTCATTCTCGCAACGAAACTACAGAAAAGACGAAAAAGTAGAAAAGAATACCAAAGCACTGTATTACCGCCTTTTTTTTAAAAAAAAAACAAGCGATACACTTTGAGTATTGGTACTATGTAGGTTTTTTAATTCTCGCTACGAACACTTTCCAGTTGGCTGTATGAGTTTTTCTTTTGCCGGTTAATAATCAATTATTAATAGATAGATTTAAAAGTTTAGAAAAGTGGACAGTAATGCCGGGTGCACAAGTCTCACTTGCGTTTCTCGCTTGCTTGCGTTGGTGCTTGGCGAAAAATGCAAGTGAAAGACCTGTGTGATAATGGATTTTCATACTTATTTTGTAGGCCTTGGCCGGGAAGAAGTCGCTCGGTCCATAGAGGGCAAACTTTTCGTGTTCGTTTTTAGCGTAGCACATAGCGTAAAAAAAACGTAATACATAATAATAATGTTAATAAGACATTTCGACACCCCCTACGAAAAACATCGTAACTCATTATATTCCATTTTTGAGTTAATGTCATGTACTTATTAAGTTTTTTTTTCTCTACTTGACGTTCTAATTATCAAATGTCTAAGACAAATAGTTTGGAAGATGCATACAATTGTATCTCATTTTCGTTTTCGAAGAAAAAGAACGTATGTTGTAGAGCAATAATTATATAACGAAAAATAACATGCTAAATTTAATTGGGATGTAATTATTGGTATTTTAAGATACAATATTTTTATTCGGACTCCAGCTCCTTTTATTTTGGTAAACAAGCAAGGTATAAAATTATATTTTACTTTCGCTTTGGAAGTAACATCTTTTGAAATGGCACACACACACACACAATGGATCTTCCAGGTTTTTTTATTAATGTGGCTATGAACTCTCAACATAGCCCCGCACTAGGGAAACCCTGTGTCGCGGGTGCCATGGACACACACATAGACAACCACAAATTACACCCAAACTCACGAGAAAAATAATTGTAGGCCATACAAATATTTCTCCCGGCCCGGGAATCGAACCGGGGACCTCTGCGTGGCAGTCCGGCATGGTAACCGTTCGGCCACGGAGGCAGTTAAAAAGAAAATAACTATTTTTATTATTGGACAAGATTGCTAAATTAGGCAAACAGCTTAACGAAAACAAAAGTATAACGTTAAATTCAGTATTTTCATGATGCCTTTGAGCATCTTGAGTGCATTTGAGTACCTTTGGGTGCTTTTGAGTGCATTTGAGTGCCTTTGAGTGTCTTGAGTGCCTTTTAGAGCCCGCAAGTACCTTTGAGTGCGTTTTAGTGCCCGCGAGTGCCAAGGCACTCAAAGGCAAAGCCCTCAAAGGCACTCGCTGGCACTCAAAGGCACTCGCTGGCACTCAAAGGCACTCGCGGGCACTCAAATACACTCACACGCACGTCTTGCTACCTCGCACATCTCTGGTGGAATCGGAGCCTAATCGAATCTTGGATGTTACATTACAGGCGAATGTTCTCGATGAGGGAGCGCCCTAACGTAATGCTCAAAATCGAATCTTGAATTGTTACTACAGGCGAATGCTCGTCAGTCAGTAAGGTAGTATTGTAACGATTGCTCAAAATCGAATCTTGTGTGTTACTTTATAGGCGAATGCTTCCGGTGAGAGACCGCCTTTATACAACAAACATACTTAGTTTTGCAATTTTTTCATAATAGTAATGTTAAGCATTCCGTGTAGTTATATTTTAAAGCGGACTTATGAAAATAGTACGTAAATTCAGTAAATTAGTTGATCAATTTAACTGAATACAATTCTATACTTACTCGAGATTTTCCAATAGTCCATAAACTGTGGTTTTAAAACATTGTATCTCAGACTTACAATGTTGTTCACTGGAACATCTTCTAATTTATTACATTGTAACTCATAAAAACTCCCAAAAAAAGGTTTAAACGCTATTGAATGTCAACCTAAGACACAAAATAATATAGATTATACAGTTTCCTTTCGTTAGGAGTAAAAAAACCATCAGTATAGTTTGCAACTCGACGTCAAATAATTTTAATTAACATTACTCAATGTATTTTGTAACAGAATCTTAAAAACCGTTGTAAGTCATCAGGCTCTTTGACATGCGAAATCGTTCATCCACATCAGAGGTTATTATTCTCTTTGACCCGCGTAAAGCTTCAATGCGAAAATGGCGAGATAGACGGAGATTAGATGAGGAGTCTTATGACTTATAGTAATTATTTAGATATGATATATGAATGATAGACAGTTTATTTGCCAACAAAGCACACACATTACATGAAATACAAAGATGGAAAAAACAATGAAGTAAATACTTAAAACGATACAATATAATAATAATAATATATCATGTGTGCTGCTGTAGCGCACAGAACGAATCTCAGCGTAAAACCGTCGCAAAAACGACGCGCTGATTTTCAGCTACCTACCAAAAGGTTACGCGGAACATTGAAATGAGAAGAGAAAAACATTGTTCTCTGTGCAAATTAGTGTGCTGTGTATTCGAAGCATATGTGTATGAAGTGTATGAAGCATGTACTTCAAATAATAAATTACAAACTTAAAACAAATAATAAATTCTTAGGTTTTCGCGATTGTTATTTTTTCAAACAAAACTGTATGGGTTACCAAAAATACATAAGGCTGACACCCCACTCCGTCCCGTAGTTAGCCAGATTGACACACCAACCTACAAACTGGCTCAACATATGGCAAAGGTACTGTCACCATTGAGAGGGAGCACTTCACACATGTGAAGGATTCATACCATTTCATCAGTGGAATCAAAGATCTACGGTTAACTGATGATGACACCACGGTCAGTTTTGATGTTCAGTCGCTGTTTACCAACCTACCAGTAAAAGACTGCATTGAAATTGTACGTAGAAAGCTAAGAGAACATAACATGTCCATTGAATATGCAGAATTATTAGAATACTGCCCAACATCAGGCTATCTATTATGGAATAATGAATTATACCCACAAATTGACGGTATAGCGATGGGCTCCCCGGTATTCCTGTTGTTGCCGATATTGTCATGGAAAACTTCGAGGAGCGAGTTTTACCCATGGCTCAGCTAGGCCGTAGATTTTCAAACGGTACCTTGATGATACTTTCACAATATTACCTAAAGATAGCATACCTTCTTTCTTGGACCATCTTAATTCTTTTAGTACTAAGATCCAATTTACTATGGAACAAGAGAATTGTGGTACTTTAGCTTTCTTAGATGTTTTAATTAAAAGAAATCCTAATAATACCTTAGGCATACTGTATTTCGAAAGAAAACCCATACAGATAGGTATCTCAATAGTGATTCCCATCACCATCCTAGCCAGTTAGCTACCGTGGGCAAATCTTTGTTTCAGAGAGCACATGGTGTCTGCGACAGTAATCATCTGGCAGGGGAACTTCAGCATATAAAGCAAGTCTCTCAGGAATCTTCAACTTATTCGCATGTAGGAATAAGTTGAAGATTCCACGCCAATGCCGCAGGCCCCGTGTGAAACCACCAACAGTCGAGCGAAGATCTGCCATTTTACCTTACGTGTGAGGTGTTACAGACAAGATCGGAAAAGTCCTCAGGCGCGCATCTATCAAGACCTATTTCAAGCCCCTGGAGTTTACAAGCTTGACTGTGAGTCAAACACCGTCGCGTAAACAAGTCTGCAGTCTGCGAGCATGTCATGGATAAACCTACACATTCAATGAAGTTTGACAAACCCCAGGTCCTTGCAAAAGAAGTGTGTTATCTACCCAGGAATCTGCGAGAGGCCATTGAAATTAAAAAACATCCTAATTTCAACAGGGAAGATGGTTTCTCCGTACCACCATTTGGGATCCAGTATTTCCTCTGATGAAAAATCCCAAACAGACATAAGACTGCAGTACTAATTAATATATTTTAGTTTATTATAATTTCTATGATTAATTAATAATAAATCGAACTTAATAAAAATATTCATTCAATAAAATAATTTGTAAAACTTAATGCAGCGTAAATTGGAATGTTTTCTTTGTCAAATAGGGTGGTTTGCATCAATATTAGACATAACTGGTTGAAGACTGTACCACCTCAGTCAACCTGTAAAGGGCCCGAAACGTCGGTTTGTTTGAAAAAACAAATATACGCGATTTAAATACGGAAAAATAGTTTCATTTCCTAAATAATAAATTACAAAACAAAAAAGAAAGCAAACATTTTTAAGTTGATTATTGTTTGTGATCAGCAGGCGCGAAATGCAAAGGAATATCCAGTCCTTGCTTGGCCAATATGACAGATTTGAATGTTTTTTAAAAGTGTATTTAGATTTAGAAAAGGATAAGGTTGTCTTTTCTTTAAAAAAAACCTACTAAATGAGTTTTGAAGCGGATTTTTTGATGAGAAATATCATTTAGGCGACAAAGATTCACCATGTAACACGATTTTCTTTCGGGTTTTCAATATTATTTTCTAACTGGTTCTTAATCCTTTTTTATGTATTTATCAACGACTTTAAAGTACATAGATATCGTTAGTATTTATATACTTAACAATCTCAGTACAGAGTGCTAAAAAAACAAACCTCGAAAATTCATGGAGTTACTATTTTCCAAATTTTATTGAAGTGGGTTACCGGAAAGTGCGAGAAAACGGATACATCCCCTAGTTTCGCCACCCTGAGAGGTGAAATATTTTCTTCAAATTTAAATGGGACCATATTGAGGTACCCTCTTTCCAACAAAAAAAGAATCTTCAAAATCGGTTTATAAATTCGGAGTTATCGCGTAATATACTCGTATGTACCAAAAAATACAGGTTAACTGAGAATCTCCTCCTTTTTTGAAGTCAATGAAAAAAGGGGTCATTGGTCCTAACCTAAAATCATAAAAAAACTTTATTTCCTTGCAAAAACTAGGCTATTGTGGTCAGGGCAACGAAAAATTGAAAAAACGTGCAAATTTTCGGGCTTCTCTTTATTTAAAGACAAAAAGGGAAAGCAGAATATGTAGTTATGTAAATAGGCAGGTATGTAAACACCACCTTTAGCCACAAAAGCAAGGTTTCAGGGGTATAGCTACTCTTTTCTACATACTTCATAACAAGATAGGCTGGGTTTAGACGAGAATCAGGCCTCGCAATGAGATTTGTGAATTATAGTAATTATTATGAAACAAATAGGGTTGTAATTATTAATACAAAGATCGAACATTCAAACAAAAAAATTTAAAAATTCGAACTAACGTATTCTAGCAAACCGTGGTAGACGCTATGCCTACTAAGCCACCTCACGAATTTTTCAATTTTTTTAATGATATATGTATTTATATATATATTTAAAGACATATTTAATGAAATCTATGTTTTTACTCAGCAAATTTTTTACAATTGTAACAAACTAGTTGAGTAATTTAAACAAAAAGTTTTGAATTTTTTGAATCCACAAAATTTGACAGCCTCTGTGGTCGAGTGGCTTGCACACCGGTTTTCATCGTGCCGCCATCTCTGAGGTCCCGGGTTCGATCCCCGGTTTGGTTAGTATATAAAACTAACTTTTCTATGTTGTCTCGGGTTACGGTGTTTGTGGTACCGTCGTTGTTTCTGACAGAAGAAGTAGATCTCCTTATAAACCTATTTCTAAAGCCTAGCAGTAATGGTGTCATGCCCCCAGATCTTTATGATTTAAAGCTCTGAGTAACACTGCAACTGTTATGGGCAGGCGTGTGGCTTGTTCGTCCCGTCATTTGTTTTTATAAAAAAAATCAATAAACTTAATTACAAATAAGGTCGTCTTTGATTTGATTAAACCCATTACTTAGACTTTTTTATAATATCAAGAGACAGGGCGAACAAGTCCTGCGCCTGTTGGTAAGCGACACCCCTACCCAGTATATAATAACAGTTACAGTGATCGTACTGTCCTCCTTATTATAAATAACGTATTCTAACTCTCACTTCAAAAATCTGTGCAGTGTGTAGAATAAAATTTTGTTCTTGCTTTGATATATATAAACATTATGTGTATAATTATATTATATACTAAATACATTATACAACATTAAAATCTCTTTACAATCACAACTTACTCCTACAGCTGTAATTTTATTCACATTCGCTCATGCTTACATGTCAAACAGGTTATTTTTGATGCACTGTTTACACTTTACTATGTATATTATTATTCTCAATGTATAACTTCATGCGTAGTCGTTACATTTTTGCTTTCAAATAATTTAATCCCTCTCGTTGGTCCTGACTGAAAACCAGCGCCTTAGGAAACTTTGGCATATGCTGAGTCAATGCCGTTTCACTGCTATGACAATCATGTTATGGTTTGTTATCTATATTATCTATCTATTTGTATTTTGGTAACTTTCGGAGATGTTGGCACCTAAATAATGCAGAAATTGGAAATATGTGGCTAAGGTGTTTAAAAAAATAAATTGGTTGAAATTAAATTGGTTTGAATTGAATTGGTTTCAATATGAATTGAATGAATTAAATTTGGTTTTGTTTCGGATTTTACGAGTGGCGTCTCTGTCCTATAGGGACCTGGCAGAATACCAGCGTCGCGGGCAGCCGCGTCACTCATGTTGAGTCATTGAGGGGGATATTATAATGATAATTATTATAAGAAATGAAACTATTTTTCCGGTTTTAAATCGCGTATATTTGTTTTTTCAAACAAACCAACGTTTCGTGCTTAAAAAATAAGCTTAATAAATTTTAACCGGGTAACAAAATTGTCTATCATAGTAACATATCTGTTATTGGTGAGTGTCGATTACTGGCTAGTTAATTAAAGGATTTTTGGTGTTCATTGCCGGAGATTTAGAGAAATTCTGGTTTAGGTTTTTTAGTAATAATTATAATCAGTGGTGTACCGTAGGCGTGCAGAGGGGAACATCGTTCCCGGCGGCACAGTAAGGGGGGCGGGAGTAGATCGCGTGCGACACCTAACTAGTCAAAATTATGTTTTACACAAAATTGGAAAATAAATTTAAAAACACTTATTTTATAATATCTGACTGCCACTCAGAGCTTAAAATCGCAAAGATCTAAGGGGCACTGCCATTGCGCCCGTCACCCTGCGACATAAGTTGACAAGTCCCATGTGCCTGTAATTTCACCAGCACCCTTACTTTTCAAAACCGAAACAAAGTAATGCAAACATTACTGCTTGGCGGCAGAAACAGATAAGGTGGCAGAACTTCCCTGCACGTACTCTGTCAGAAGGAGCTCTGCTGCTACTAATCTTCGTTCTTGGCTTCTATTCTATTTCGAGTTCTTATGTTTTCGCGATTGTTACACATAGGAAATGAAACTATTTTTCCGGATTTTCCGGACTTTACAGGTCCCGTGGTCACGGTTGACTGAGGTGGTACAGTCTTCAACCAGTTATGTCTAATATTGATGCAAACCACCCTATTTTTTCACTATAGTTACAATAGTTATTAATTAAATACCTTATTTTTAATTTTACAAAGAAAACATTCCAATTTACGCTACATTAAGTTTTACAAATTATTTTACTGAATTAATTTTTATTAAGTTCAATTTATTATTAATTATAATATAAATTAGAATAAACTAAAACATATTAATTAGTACTGCAGTCTTATGTCTGTTTGGGATTTTTCGTTAGAGGAAATACTGGATCCCGAACTGGTGGTACGGAAAAACCATCTTCCCTGTTGAAATTAGGATGTTTTTTTAATTTCAATGGCATCTCGCAGCATCCTGGGTAGATAACTGACTTCTTTCGCAAGGACCTACTAATTAATATGTTTTAGTTTATTCTAATTTCTATTATTAATTAATAATAAAGTGAAAAAATAGGGTGGTTTGCATCAATCTTAGACATAACTGGTTGAAGACTGTACCACCTCAGTCAACCGTGACCATGGGACCTGTAAAGGGCCCGAAACGTCGGGTTGTTTGAAAAAACAAATATACGCGATTTAAATCCGGAAAAATAGTTTCATTTCATATATGTAACAATCGCAAAAACCTAAGAACTCGATAAATGAAACTATTTTCCCGGATTTAAATCGCGTATATTTGCTTTTTCAAAGAAACCGACGTTTTATTTTTTGTTTTTTTTACACCTTATTTTTAATTTTACAAAGAAACATTTCAATTTACGCTACATTGTGTTTTACAAATTATGTTATTTTAACAATATGAATTTTTATTAATAATAAATTTAACTTACTAAGTTTCCAACTTAACTTTTGCCAGAATACCGAAAGTACAAAATCCAGCCATTGACACTATCGACTGATGATTTAAAATTTACAGAGTCACGTCTGGGTGAAAGAGCACGAAATGTTGGTTTCTTTAAAAAAACAAATAGTGATACGCGATTCATTTCCATTTAAAAATTGGTAATAAAATGAGACAAAAATGTGTAATTAATAATAAAAACTTTTTATAAAAAAAAATATGTACAACAAAACGATATCTCCCCGTAAGTTGTTGTAAGTCAAAATACCATTACTTAATTTTTGACTTCCATATTTTTTCCACATTTTGAGGTTCCATATTTAAAAGTAAAGAAATCACTTAGCGTAATGTTTATTTTCAAACATGGAACCTATAATATACATAAAAAAAGATCATGTCATACATAAACTAATAATATAATTTAAGTTAAAAACCAAAAAATGATATTTTAATTTACAACAACTTACGTGAGAGGTTGGTAAAGTTTTTGGAATTACATCTATTTGCCAAGTTTTATTGAAATTGGTTAACGGAAAGTGGGTACAATCCAATAAACCGGATTCATCCCCTAATGTCACCCTTAGAGGTGGAATATTTTCTTCAAATCTAAATGGGACCACTACTGAACTACCCCCTTTCCAACAAAAAACGAACCACCGAAATCGGTAAATACGATCTAGTTGAGAACCCCCTTTTTTTCAGCCGGTTGAAAAAATAATTTACATTCATAGCCCTAAAATGACTTGTTCAAGAAGATCAATTACCTACAAGAGACTCAAACAAGCCAATGTATCATAAATTAATTTTCAAAATATACCGCTCAGTATGATAAGGAAAACTCTCGGAGCTTCGAGAGCTTTGCCACGTTGCATATTCATTCAGAGCTTTTGTAAGTTCCATGAATAAAATTCGCTAGAAACATTTTGTTAAGAACACTTGGGCATAACAATAAAAGGACTTCTAAACTTTTTTTTAAATACTGTTGTTCTTTTTTTTTTAAATTCCCGTAAATAAAGAACGAGCACGAAATTTGAAATACAATAATACATCTGCATCTATCTTAAATAGTTTAGTAATATTAAAAATATTTATTTAGTTTACCTTACATGATCCTAAAATCAAAACATTAAAAAAATATTAATATACTTACATAAAATTCCCGCCAAATCCAACACACTGACACTTCGAATTTCAAATATTTAGTTCTCGAATACGAGATCGGCAACCGGTACACGGGAGCGCGAGACGCGACCGTCCTCTGCGGTGGTCCACAGAGGAATGAAGCTTGAGATGAAATGGAACCCGGGTAGTGTTGTGTAGAGTCCGAAGATTGCATCCGGATGGTATTTTGTGTCCGGATAAAATGGGTTGTTGATTCTAATGCAATAGGTCGCTGTTATAATAAATGATTGATTGAAAAAATAGAATTGAGATTTTAATGATTTAAATACTTTTTGTATATAAATAATCATAAAACAGCAGGTTACAAATAGCTGATAAATAAATAAAATCTTCATAATATATATTCTATGAAGAGTTTAGGCAACTAAGCTAAATCATTATAAAAAAGCATGTTCTATGTATTGTAATTTACATTTAGATATAATTATTATATTTAGTATGTAGCTCCATGTGTGTTTTTATGATAGGTACCAAGTGACGAGACGAACATGTGGTGCACCTGATAGTAAGCGACATGCCTGTCCATAACAGTTGTAGCGCCGCTCAGAGCTTTCAATCGCAAAGATATGACGGGCACTGCCTTTGCGTCCATCACCCTGACACTTTGAAACAGTTTTTTTTTTATTATAACAAGTGACGGAATACGCCTGTTGATAACAATTGAAGTTTGCAGCAGCATTCGTGTTTTATATAGTATGTTTTAATGTATACTCAGTTCTATTGTTATACAGTTTAGCTTTTTTGTGCACCATTACCTTCACTGTAACTCAATACCCTGAATACACCTGTAAAAATCTGTAAGGTTGCCTGGTAAAGATTGCTGCTTAGCGATAAGACCACCAATTGTACTTGTCACTATATCTTTGTATCGTCTCTGTATTCTTACAAGTGCAATAAAGCTTATTATATTCTAACTCTAACGAAGGTTCTCCAAAAAGATAATTAGGCCGCTAGGCTGCTCTAATGTGGGTTGGAGATTTCTTACGTGTTTGAAGAGTTATATCGCATTCTTACATAAAAACGA
Source organism: Hyposmocoma kahamanoa (assembly GCF_003589595.1). NCBI lineage: Eukaryota > Metazoa > Arthropoda > Insecta > Lepidoptera > Cosmopterigidae > Hyposmocoma > Hyposmocoma kahamanoa. The sequence continues at coordinate 4,040,927 of NW_020653575.1, read as the reverse complement.
TGTTTTATGATAATGCTATATCAAGAATAAATAAAATATTTTATTCCCACCTAATACCTTGGTATTTAAGTACAAGCCTCTTTTTGGTAGGTACTGTGGTACAGTCAACAAGAAAAAGTGTTTGAGAGTTGTACTGTATTTTATTTAGTTTATTACAAGTGAACAACATTAACTATACGTAACCGGTCAACGTCTTTAAACTGACATAAATCACAACCTTGAGTAAAGTCACATGTGAACATGCGTCAAAAGTGTTTTTATCACATGTAAGCCAAAATATTTCTGATAAATATAAGTCTGCTATTTAAACATAAAAATGTTGTCGACTAATTTTATTCAGAAACTTTAAGTCTATAAATCTTTAAGTTTCGCTCCTGAAAAGTTGTCATTTTGCAGATGTAGCTTTATTACACCAATTGTGCGAAATGTCAATTAGAAATAGATATTTTTTAAGAAAACGATATGGACTATGACCGTTAGTGAATATGGTTGATTTCGTTTAAAAATCCGAAACGTATCCATACCCCATCTCTATAAAATATTACAAACTTCCCACTGATTCTACAGACGTGTGCGAATCACCTGATTGTCGGTGAATGCGTTTGACAAGAACATTGATTTACTCCGCCCACCCCATATCCGGGGTTCTGCTGACCGCATTCGACGTTATCCAGTTTTTATCAACATTTTCGGTTATTCAATAATTCACGCATGAAAGTTAAGAGCCAGCACTATTTTTTCGCTAATTTGGTATATAGGGTGTTTTTAAAAGTTTTCGTCATTATTCACACGTTATCACCATTATAAAATAAAGAGAAATTTCATCGGTCTATAATAGCTATCTCTTACATTCATTTCATCAAGAATATTTGACATAATTGCAATGATGCATGATAGACACGTTGGCAATAGTAGATTTTAGTTTTAGTACTTTTTTTATTAATTTATAACACGCCCGTCCATAACAGATGCTGTGCCACTCAGAACGTTAAATCGCAAAGATCTAAGGAGCACTGCCACTGCGCCCGTCACCCTGAGACATAAGTTGACAAGTCCCATGTGCCTGTAATTTCAACAGCACCCTTACCATTCAAAACCGGAACGGAATATTACTGCTTGGTGGCAGACCAACTCTTTCACAAGGAGCTCTACTGCTACTTACTTTAGTATAATCCTAGTTCTAACTCCTAAATCTCTCTCTCTCTCTCTATACGTCTCTCTGTCTATGTATCTCTCTTTCCTTCTCTGAATATAATATAAAAAAATTAGACAACATCACAGACGTTGCTCTGACTCCAAAGTAAGTAGCTAAAGCAATTGTGTTATGGAAATCGGAAACAACGACGGTACCACAAACGCACAGACCCGAGACAATCTAGAAAAGTTAATTGTTCCATGTTCATCCGGCCTGGAATCGAACCCGGGACCTCAGAAATGGCAATACCGTGAAAAATGGTATCACGGAGATTTTTCAATTTTGTACATTCAAAAATTGTGGAATTTTTGGAATTATTTTTGTATAATCCTAGTTACATTCTCTGTCTAATGCCAGTGCTAATTTGTATTTGAAAACTCTCTAAATGTTATTTTCTTGAACACAGGCACCACATTACCAAATATGCACAAAAGGTGACTTCCTATAAAAATTATTACATCCTTCCATGCCAAAATTCACCTCCTTGAGATATTCTTTCATCAGTTTGCCCTGAATTTCTCGCCATCGCGTGTTCGCGCCCTTCAAGAGCCACACAAAAGACTCTATAGGTTGTTATTAGACAATAAAAGGTATTCAAAGGCTGTGGCCACACGGACCGTAGTTTTGTAAAAGAACGTGTAGATGTAGGAAATCGAGTGCAATTTCAATGTCTTGTGTTGAAGAAGACAAATTTCATACATTTTTCCTTTTCATCGCATATTAAATTTACTAGAGACGGTAATTAAATGTTTTATCGAATGTAGCATATTTCACGACCATGATATTAATTTTTTTTGTGAATTTATTCCACTAGTTTTGCTATAATTATTAATACAAAGAAAAAATCGTTCGATCTGGCCGGATTCGAACCGACGTCTTCTAGCAAACCGTGCCAGTCGCTATGCCAACTAAGCCACAAACCGAACCAGTGGACCTCACGAATTTCTCTACGTGCTTGTTTTTTTCTAAGTTTTTATCTTTGTATTAATAATTATAACAAATCTAGTGGAGTAATTTATAAAATACAATATACATTTTTCAATGGTTTTAATTTCGTTTAAAAAAAATAAATTCTGAAATAAAGCCCGTGTTCCTGCTGCTCGACAAAAATGAACCTTATTAGTACGGGAAAAATTTCAATTCGACCTAAGGTAGTATCGACTGTTAACAAAATAAATACAGTTTCTCTCTGTCCGGTTAAACATCGGATAAGCAAACATCCAAATATTGACGACATTGCTATCTATTTACTAGCGTTCATAATAATAAAAATCAGAAACTAACCTAGCAATAATATATAGGGCGCACTATAAGTTTCCGAAACTGGCCACTTACATAAACAATATTTAAAATGTAATTAAAATATTTGAAAATGGAACTCTTTGGCTGTAGAAAACAGTTTGTTTCATCTGACTGTCACTTGTTTTTACATTGTGGCGTCATTTTAGAAATTGGTTGTCTACATCACCATGGATTTAACTCGTGAAAATTTTCGTAGTATGATTTTCTACGACTTTAAGTGTAATTTAACAGCTCAGCGGAGCTTCACTCGCGCTTCGCTGTTTTCAAAATTGGTTCATTCGTATGGAAAAGTTAACACTAACGGAGAATATTTTCATAAACAATAAATTCATTTCTGACCATTTATAGTATTTTTTTCTTATTCATTCCGGAAACTTATAGTGCGCCCACGTGTTTACAGCTTTAAAGAAAGTAGGAGGTTCTCCGTTGGACTCTCTTTTTTTATTTTTTTTTATTTTATTTTATTGGACGTACGTACAAAACAGTTTACATTCAGTGGAACTTGTTGAGATACAATTTATAGTCTTAATCTAGAATGTAGACCGAATACTTGTACATACAGCGTTATTATAACTGCCTCAGTGGCTGAACGGTTACCATACCGGACTGCCACGCAGAGGTCCCAGGTTCGGTTCCCGGGCTGGGAGAAATATTTGTATGGCCTACATTTATTTCTCTCGTGAGTTTGGGTGTAATTTGTGGTTGTCTATGTGTATGTTCATGACACCTGCAACGTAGGGTTTCCCTATGTTGAGTGTGTGCGTTATTATTATTATTATGCGAAGACTAAACATATTTATTTGCATAAGGATTACAAACAAAAAACAGGGAAAATAATAATAATAAGAAGAAAGAAAAAAATGCCTATTAAGTGTCAAAACCATGCACAACCGCGAGATATGCTATCTCAGAAACTACTTTTTGACGATGACGGATGACGCAATTCGTGTGGAGGTTGTCACATGTCATAAAGGACTAACTCCCTTATCGTTGGCCAAAGAGGATTGGCGAGACCCGGTAGTGCTTAGCACCTCTGACCGCGAGTCCGTATGGAAAGAGAAGGAGCTCCACGGGAGGTTCTTCAAGGTACTCCATGAGTCCTTTATGGACCGTAATGCCTCCGTACATTGGCTGCGTTTCGGGGACCTTTTTGTGGTAACCGAAGGTTTTGTCTGTGCAATACAGGATCAGGTTATCAAGACGCGGAACTACTTGGTACTCGGTACTTGGTGCAACGGGCTGGTATCCGCAACTCGACGACAAGGCGCCTATTTTGCGTGTGGTGACACTATCGGTTCTGGTCCTACAGCGTCCGTCTCCGACCCTTTTCTGGCTAGACTTTTGGTTAGACTTGACGCGGAACTATCGGAAATATATCCTAAAGGACGGTACAGTAGACATTTGTCGGGCGTGTGGCCGTCTCAGAGAGTCACTTAGGCATATTGTTTCTGGTTGTTCCGCTCTTGCTAACACTGAATATTTGCACAGACACAACCAGGCAGCCAAAATATTACACCAAGAGCTCGCTCTGAAGTAGGGACTCGTGCAACAGAGGTTGCCATATTACAAGTATTCACCGGCGCCAATACTCGAAGATGACCGCACCAAAATCTATTGCGGTCGATCCATTATCACGGACAGGACTATTCTTGCGAATAAGCCTGATATTGTGATATTGGATCGATCGCAGTCGAGGGTATTTCTTGTGGACGTTACCATCCCGCATGACGAGGGTCTCGTGAAAGCCGAAACCGAGAAATGCCGGAAGTATCTCGACCTGGCGCACGAGATCATGGACATGTGGGATGTGGTCTCCACTGAAATAATCCCAATTGCTTTGTCCGCAAATGGGTTAATTCCAGTCAGCCTTTCTAACAGCTTGCGGCGGTTGGATTTCTGTGGCGTGTCGCTTCCAGCACAAATGCAGAAGGCGGTCCTGCTCGATACGGCACGTATTGTTCGCCGGTTCTTAGACCTGAGTCCCTGACCCTGACCGACTGTGCCATTGCCGGGAAATACCGCCTCTCCCATTTAAAAATTTAAAATTAATCTTTTAGGCCTTGGGAGAGGCGAGATTGTTATTGAACAAAATTGTTAGATAGATGATTTTAATTATAAATTGTACTTTTAAACTAAAAGTATTTAAACTAAAATTTAAAATGAGTTTGTGTCTGTGTGCGCGTGTGCGTGTGTGTGTTTGTGTGTGTGTACCTGCGTGTGTGTGTGTATGTATATGTGGGTGTGCGCGTGTAAATGCACGTGTAAATATATGGTAATCCTACAGATCAGCAAAACCTTGAGTCACACTATTTGATGAAGTATAGCTTCAGTATCCTCATAATTTAACTTTTGCAACCAGTTTGCTAACTTCTTTTTACATTCAAATTTATTTAAACCAAATATGTTAAGTTCGCGATGCAATCTATTATATAGAAAACATCCCAGGAAGCAGAAGAATCCATGACTGAATGCAGGCCTGAAACGGTCGCAAGAAGCAACTAAGCAATGTCGTCTATTAGAGGCACTGTCATAGGGTGTGAGGGAATGTTGCGTCAACACAGTGCAGAGAATGAATAGCTGTCGAACAGTGACGACCTGACAGTAAGCGTTCACCTGTTGGAAAGTAATAGTTCACCTGTTGGAAACCGGTAGGGCTTGAAGCAGGCAACCTTTAGGGTAACTCTTTGTGCTCTGTCTACAAGAAGAAAATGACTCTTAGCAGCCCCACCCGAAGTTGAAATACAGTAGGTTAGTAGGTTTTGTCGTAGTTGTAGCGGATGCGTGCTGATAACTAGTATATGTATTGTCTAAAATTGAGATTAGAGTCAAGTAGTATCCCAAGATATTTCATGCTGTTTATAGTTTTCAAAACGACAGCCTCAGATTTCGGAACTTGATTGGAGATGACAGCAATTTTGAGTAAGTTTTGTGGTAGAGTATGGGTACGAATCGAGAAAGGTACGACTTTAGTTTTATCCACGTTAAGTGTGAGCAAATTGGCGCTTAGCCACTCCTTGACTACATTAAAGCCAGCCTGGGCAGATCGATATGTTTTATCCCAATTTACACCTGTGAAAATCAGTGCTGTATCATTGGCGTATGAAAAAGTTTTACAGTTCTCAAGCTGCAGATTGCAGAGTCCATCCGAAAAGTGAGATTACAACTTAAAACGAATGCAACTAACACAGATATTAATTAGGCAGTACTAAGGTTCTTTATGGTTAGAGACGTTTTACTTGCGTACATACAGGAATAATACTTCCTTTTACAATGTAAGAATGTATCGGCTTTACAACGAGATGTCTATGAAAAACATCGATTTGGACAATTCTGATCCAGGATCCAGAGTATTTAAATGAGTAGTAAAGCAACTTGCACTTGTATAATAATAATAGTAATAATAATCCATTTATTTCAGACTTACATTCATTCATAATATTAGTTAGTAAAGAAAAATACTGAAGCCAGTGTTAGGTTTAAAATAATGAAATAAAACCAGCCAATGTCAGGACAACTGGCTACGCATTGGCAGCGGTGTGCATGTGCATCCACCGCCCCAGCGTTGGGGACTCCAATCTTTCCACCAATATGCTCAGGATGCTGTTCGTACTGAGACGCATGCGACGGAGTAGCGATGTACGACGCTTTCGCATGATAGCGTAGTAATCATCCACATGTTTCTCAGCAAACATGGTTGACGCGCTACAGAAAGGTGGAAGTCGGAACAGCATCCTGAACGCATTGTTGTACTGGATGCGCAGTGATCCGTGTGCCCGCCGCCTGTAACTGACCCACAGGCTGCCCGTGTAAAAAGACTGGCAATATATTTTAAAAAGATTTAGATTAATTAAATTTTTATTGAATTGATATTCAATTATTTTTTGTGAAATTACTCCACTAGTTTGTTATAATTATTAATACAAAGATCGAACACTCGGAAAAAACTCTCAGAAAAAATTCCTTCGATCCGGTCGGATTCGAACCGACGTCTTCTTGCATACCGTGCCAGACGCTATACCAACTAAGCCACGGAACGAACCAACGGACCTCACGAATTTCTCTATGTGCTTGCGGTGATAAATCTGTCAAAGATTTCTCATAGATGGCGCTACGACTAAAAAGTCGTTGAAAAACCAAGTACAAAGACACGACGCAAGCACATAGAGAAATTCGGTCGGTTCGAATCCGACCGGATCGAAGGAATTTTTTCTGAGTGTTTTTTCCGAGTGTTCGATCTTTGTATTAATTATTATAACAAAGATTTAGATTGTCACCCATTCCCTTTTTAATATTAAGTAAATAAGTAAATTAACAGCAAATTTAACAGTAGTTCTTTCTTATTACTTTTGAATGATGTGTCAACATAAGTAGGGTGACAATCTAGTACAGAACTTTGTTATATCATATTTAATTTGTATTAATGTAATTTGATTGTTATCGGTTTTGTTGCCCTTATTATAAATAAATATATAAATTAAAGACTAACGAGGAGACGAGTTGAAATATTTGAGGAGTTTATATACCCAAAGATGTTGTCGAAAACATCAATGTGACCTCCAGATTCTGATATAAGTAAATCATTGTAGTTTCGGCACATTCTAGTCACGGGGTTATAAAAGGATGACAGACAGGATGACAGGAGACACACTCCTTTGTGTTAAATTTTTATCGATGATAAAATGTTAAATGTAAATGACAGTCGGTTTTTGTGTATGATTATTCCGAATTTTGTGAACCAATTTCGAAGATCTTTTTTTTGTTGGAAAGCTGGTCCCATTCAAATTTGAAGCAAATATTCTACCACTAAGGGTGGAAAACTAGAGCATGAAATTTTAACCATTTTTCGAAAACCAATTTCAATAAAACTTGGCAAATAGATGTAATTCCACAAACTTTTCGTGTCACTTTTTTTATAAAAAGTTATAATTATTTGTTACTAAATATTTTCCCATTTAATTACCATTTTTTAATTAGAAATGAATCGCGTGTATTCGTCTTTTTAAACAAACCAACATTTCGTGTTTTTCTCCCAGACGTGACAATGGGACCTTCGGCCCCAAGTCTACTAACTTTAAATCATGTCAGTTACATGTCGATAGTGTTAATGGCAGGATTTTGAACGTTTAGTATTCTGTTAAAAGTTAAAAATAGTGGCATATCAGTGGGGCCATCGTGCTACTTATTCACCTGCCTTTGCAATTTTTTGGCATTCTGCTCTCCATTGAAGACTGGATTGGTGATCTGAACTGCTAATTTAAAATCATGTCAGTCATTTGTCGATAGAGTGTCAGTGCAAGGATTTTGTGCGTTTGGTATTCCGGTAAAAGTTAAAGAGAAGATGACTTATCACAGGGCATTACAATTTTTTGGCACTCTTCTCTTCAATGGCGAATCGATGGCACGTCGATAACGTAATCTGCTATTATGTAAATTGAAGACTAAATTGCTGACTCACAAACAACATAGCAAATGTTATTGAAACGACATTTAAGTAGTTCGTAGCAGTAGAATTCCGTGTGAAAGAATTCAGACAGACTGCCACTACAACAAGTTTTGCCGCCAAGCAGTAATGTGAGTATTACTGCGTTTCGTTCGTTTTAAAGGATGCTGGTGATGCTACAGAACATAGAACTTTTGTCAACTTGAAGTATCAGGGTGACGGATGCAGTTACACTGGCCTTCAGATAGTTGCGATTTAAAACTCTACTGGCACAGCACCTGTTAGTGCAACAATGATTTGATACAATCATTGACTTACAAATAAATGGACGACGGGTCTAATATAAAAACCACGAAGTAAATGTCCCAAGTCAACCTATTTAACCGTAGTGACATGTAAAGGAATATGAAAAAGCTAAAACGTTTAATTTAAATTGTAATGTCATCGCAGTACTGTCTAATTTTGCTTGCTTCGCTGTCAGTCGAACAAACGAAGACTAAAGCGTGAATGACGCTCTGTATACGATTTTAACGCCCTATAAGTTCGGACACTTTTTAGCGCGGACCCGACGTCCATATAATTGTTAGATGTCTAAATAACTTACTGATTCCTGACCACTTACTTTTGAACTTTTAAATACTTCTCAAACTCCTTTTCCATCCAGTATTCTCACGTTGGTTCTTTCCATCATCACTACTAACAAAATTCTCAAAACGAGGGGATGTGCTCATGGATCATTCTCATATAAAACTCAAACTTCACGTCATTTACTGTTTTTAAATCATTAGGCTAGATTATTTTTAAATCATTATCACTAATTACAGGGTTGTTACGACGATATGATTTCTTTTTATTTTCCCGATATTTTAGAACGGTTACACGCCCTTGGTGACGGGTTGACTGGCCAGCGGCAGATGACAGCTTTAAGCACAGCACCCATATCTTTCTACGTATACTATCATCCTCTTTGTTCTGCGGGAAGAGCACTATGACCTGATCGCGCATAGGAACTTATAAGTTTTTACTTATCTTAGTGTACAGGGTTGTCACAGACCGTTGTCACTTAACTTCATCCGGTTCTCAAGAGGCTTGAGCTTCGAGTGAGCCGCACTGGGTGCAGGTACAGTACCCTCTCTATTTTCCCGACAGGTACCGGAGTTGTAGGCACTCTTATTTTCCTTTGCGCACTGCACAACTAGCAGTTGTCACCGCTAAGCCGTCGACTCTAAGTCTACTACGAAATCTCCTGATGGGTGGCGGAGCTGTAAATCTCGCTCACTTCCCAACGCGCGACTTTCCCGCGCGTCTCCTCGCTTCAGGCCCTCAACTAGACCGCTACTAAGATGTGCTAGCTGCTCACGAAACAGATGCCCTAGCCAGACACCACCAGGGCAGACAAACATGTTCATACCCAAGTCCAGGTCCACCAGGGACGCCCTGAAAGCATATCACTGGCGGAGGGCTTGGCCCGGCCGCTGTACCCTGGTCTTACCGTCGAGCATGTGGTCTATCCGGAATACCCTATCTCTCGTGTCGGTAGGTAGGGATAATAAACACTGAACAGTAAACACAGATTTGACAAAAGCAGCCTCAACAACATGGCCGCTATGTACTGTCAAAATCTACCCGCTCTTAACGGAAAACTCTTTAGTTCTTATTATTTTCATAACGGTTGATCAGTTGTATCTTTATTATACCAAGGGTACCATTTGACCGTTAGGTTATTGCTCCGTATTAATCAATTGTGCCGCAAATTGGTTCATCACGACGAGAGCAGTTCATCTGTACAGTAAACGCAAAGACATACATCCCGCATGTCATTGTCCCTAGCGCAAACTCGCAGAGATAGTTCCCATATTTAGCGAAGTTCCTCAAGAGCATGCCTCGATGAACTACAAAAGCATTTGCTTTTACAACGTCACTCCTACACACCCTTGTTTAGTAGCAGTAGAATACCTTTTAAAAGAGTTCCACAAGGAGCCCTACTGCGTCCAGAGAAGTACTGGCACTATATGGCATTGCAAGTGTTATTGATTGGCTTATCGCTTACCACCAGGCGCACGACTTGTTAATCCGCTTGATATCATAAAAAACACACATACTTTCTTATATACATACACACCACCTTACATTGTAACTACAATCTCCTGATTTTAAATAACATTAACTGTAGAAGGTGAAGAGCTCGTCAACCTTTACACTTGAGATTTAAATTCAACTCTATGACGCTAGGGATAAGAACGGCCCCAACTTCAAAGTCTCACGTTTGATGTAGTGCTGTTAATCTATTTATATATACAATTTAGCTTAAGTACCAGGACAACGACTCCGGCTACCTATTTACAGCCTTTGGAGTCGAAACCCTTGGCCTGTAAGATCCTGGTGCCCTTCATGTGTACAGAATTTTATCCAAAAAATTGATACATTGTCTGAGAAACACAAGGACAATAAATACAGTAGAAGTGGTTAGTTAGCGTCGAACGCATGCCAATTATAAGTCTCGAAAGACCTATCTAAGCTTAGTCCGCCATTTTCGCTTTGTATGGCACGGTTGTGTCATTCTTTCGTGCAAATTCTCTTAAATCCTAGAAAAATGCCTTATTGTTGCTGTTTTAGAGTGCAAAAATGATAGCCGCACCAAAAATATTACCCGTGGTTTTATTTCATATCATCGGAAAATCTTAATTTAATAAATTTTTCAATTTTGTTACAAAAAACTAAAGTAAAAATTATATATCCCTGCAATATGGTCTTGTTTGGAGAACTAAATTAGTAACTCCAATTCGTCGTCGTTCAGCAATAAACCGCTAGATGGCAGCACATTGATTGAAATTTCAATATAATATCAAAACGTCGTAACTTGTAATAATACGTATTGATCGTATTGAACTTTCAACGATATCCCAACAGGGTTTAAAATAAAAGTTTAAATTATATTAACAATCCAGAATTTGTTATTTCGTTTTAAATTTGAAACTACGACCAATCCATATTAAAATTTTGTAGTGTGTCAAATTAAAAATGTGTCTAATCGAGGCTTAAGGCATTTTCGTTGTTTTTTTTCTTCCGTGATGTTGGTCACCTTTCCGCAGGGACTGAATTTTATTCATATGAAATCGTAGTTTTAATTTCTAGTATTTAAGCTTTCATTATACCGTACCTGTATATTTTGACTTATTGTCTAATAAAGAAATTACGTAAAATATAATCTCAAAAACATTTAGTTAAACATTTAACATACTTGGTCATACCT
>NW_020653575.1:3978075-4009737 GCF_003589595.1 Hyposmocoma kahamanoa | reverse complement strand
TGCTAAAAGTCGCTTACCGGGCCAATGACTTGTTTGTCCTTCACTAACTTCATAATTTAAAAAAATAAAAGGTTAAAGCCGCACGTTACAATGTTCCTCCTAAACCTTCAAACTATTTGAATCCTGCAAAGAGCTTTAAGGTTAGATACAAAGGGGCTGGACGTAACTCAAATTATATTCCTAGACTCGTACAACCTACTTCCCACTTACTCCGTTTAAAATGTATATTCCTAGCTGTGTCTACGATTTTATCATGTATTATAATTTGAAAGATAAAAGAAAGAAAACACATTTGACTACCACAAAAGAAATGTAGTGGCAGTAGAGCGCCTTGAGAAAGAGTTCATCCAGGGATGTACTGCTACCATTTTTTTGGCACCAAGCATGTGTGCATTATTGCATTTCGGTTTTTAATAAAGGTCCTAGTGAAGCTGCAGGTACATGGAGATAGTCACCATTACGTATCAGGATGACGGACCTTGCGATTGCGATATAATTTTTTTTATGTAAAACAATAAGTTGTATTTTAGCATTCACTAAATGAATAAAAAAACGCCTGTTGATCAGTTTTACTTAAGGTAAAGCATAAATTATAATCTGACAAACTTTATAATTGGCTATATAAGTTCGTAATTAAAGTTTATAAATCAAATTTAAAACCTGTAAAGTTTTCATTTAAATAAATTAATAAGCGATTAGTTTTCCTCTACAACGAGTTCGCCGGCCCAACGATTTTCACTGTAAGCACTGGATGTGAAAGTACCGGTAGGACCAATTTGGGAAATGAACCTTAATTATTTCTATATTCTAGCCAAATTCGAAAAACATTACTAGGCAACCAATGATGGCAGAGGAAAAGAACATTTTTTGTCAATATTCACTATTTAAATTGTTCAACCAAACACGGCCTGCTCGCGTAATTGGAATTTAAACAGGTAAGTAGATAATTAGATTATGTAGAAGTAGTACTTACCTAGTCAATTATTATAAACTTTACAAAGTATCTATTGAAGCGTATCGTTTATGAATAAAGCAATTAAATTTTTATCCTATTAATATTTACTGCTAAGTAAAAAAACAAAATTATAAGATTTTATTATAAATCCATTTACTATACACCTCATCCATCATCCATTCTTTTAACCGTAGCCTATGTCAGGAGGCTCTTTCTTAGGTACACGTTTCAAAAGAAACTTAATTAAGTAACTTAACTAAACAAAAAATATAAAAAATATTAGTACTTACAACGTATTTTTGTCTATTATTGTGTGTGTGTGTATGTGCGTGCGTTAATGCGTTCGTGGGTGCGTGGATGCGTACGCACGCATTGCGTGTTAGAGTTGTGTTAGAGTGGCGAAATAGCAACGCCTCAACTTCTTCATATGTTTTTCCCGCGAGACATTTAGATATAATCTTCTAACTTTAATTATACGTCTTACTCTAAACTTTCAATTCCTTATTCAAGATGTTGTAAAGATTTGATAGGTGTCCTTCAAGGTTCAATTCTAGGTCCATTTCTGTTTTTAGATTAAATCAATGACTCACCTAGTCGCTTTGAAGACATGAAACATGAGATACACACAGCTGGAGAGCTCACAGTAATAACAACCAGCAATATTCAAATGGAACTTTGTGGACATCGGTAACACGGATCTACTAAGGTTTGTAGAAGAGATTTTGTAAGACCACCAACTTATCTGTGAAGTGAAAGTAACACACCTTATATGCAGTCTTGCTTTACCTTAATAAGGTTACCTATCACTAGTCCGAAATGACATTTTCCAGAAATAAAGTTTGCTCGAATTTTCATAACCTCGAAAGTAATTATGAGAGGAAAATGTTTTTTCTTTTAAACCTAACTTAACCTAACCTAATCGTGTCTTTGCGATAAACATCCAACATTTCCTGAAAGAACAATGGTTTCGTTATAAATCGGTTTTTGGTGTAATGAAAATTGGAACAAACGTTATTTCGGAAAAATAATTCAAGTTTGTGACACCGTTTAAGGTCTACCGAAATTAATTGTAGAGTTCATTGACTTACAATTATATGGACGTCGGGTCCGCGCTAAAAAGTGTCCGAACTTATAGGGCGTTAAAATCGTATACAGAGCGTCATTCACGCTTTAGTCTTCGTTTGTTCGACTGACAGCGAAGCAAGCAAAATTAGACAGTACTGCGACGACATTACAATTTAAATTCAACGTTTTAGCTTTTTCATTTTCCTTTACATGTCACTACGTTTAAATAGGTTGACTTGGGACATTTTTTTCGTGGTTATTGTATTAGACCCGTCGTCCATTTATTAGTAAGTCAATGGTAGAGTTATTATTAATTTCGGTAGAGTATTGACCCAAAGTCAGTACAGCCGTGTTCTAATGATATGAACTACCGCCTCTCGGGCTCGCTTCTCTGAGTTTTTTGGTGAAGGAAAACATTGTGATGAAACTTGCACGTGGAAGAAGGGTTCCCAACCCTCGGAAAATGTGTGAAATTCCCAACTCGTACCAATACAACCCCGGCACCTCCAGCACGGCGGACGTGGCGGACTATGGCCTATACCCCTCGCATAAGAGGAGACCGGTACCCAGCAGTGGAACGTATAATTGGGTTGACGATGATGAATGACCATAACCTTTCAAAAAACAATCTTATTTTCAATGTAAGCTTATAGTAAGTTTATTATAATGTTACTCATATTCGTACCATGACAAACCTATCAACCAAGTAATGTATTATTGCTAAAGTGACTGAAAGAACGAATGGTTTCCCAATATTGTCTATTCCTTACTAAAAGTAGGAAAGAATTGAATTGAAATGTTCCGAATCGTCCTATCGTAGTATAATGTTAACGTACTTAATATTATTTAGAGTAATCATCAATATTTTATCCGTCAGCTGATGAAAATATCCACGAAATGTTTAATTTTTATATAAAAGTAATTTTGGTGGCCGTACATAATTTTCTAGTAGTAGAGCTCCTTGTGAAAGAGTTCTTTCTGGGAAATATTGCCAACATACCTATTTCTGACGTTAAGAAGGCAAGTGAGCACTGCTGCGTTCCGGTTTGAAGGATAAAGGTGCTGGCGAAATTACAGACACATGGGACTTGTCAACTTTATCTCTCATGTTCTGAGCTACATTACAACTGCTCAGGTAGAAACTTGACATCTTAAAAAGAACTATGAAAAAACAAATTCTCTTGTATGGACATGCAACCAGTTATCAGACTTATATAGAGATATATTCGCCTTACATACAATCTCTGTCACAGTAAAGACTTCTTGATAAAAAATTTTAGGAAGAGTGTGGTTGCTATGGACTGCCAAAAAATAACAGACGTGTCCATGTGTTGAAGAAAGTAAAAGATTATTGTATTTATTTTACATTCATTGACCTACTTTACATTGCATAGTTTCAATAAACATTTTGAGAACTGTACTATCTGTTCGTCTTCTGCTCGTACTTCCACATATTCCTCGATAAACCGCACTGCTACAATCTCCACGGTAAAAGGTGCTTCTCTATTAACCCATAAAAAGCTCTGAGAAAAGGGTTTAGGACAACTTCCGCCACGCTGGCACAGTACGGCCAGTGTAGTCTAGGCTCTACTCTATGAGTAGAATCACTGGCTGAATGAATAGTTTTGTAATTAGAATGTGTGTTGAAAAATGAAGTAAGGAAAAGAATAGAGCATCTTAAGAGATCGAAATGTAACCCAACACTATAAGCATGTAAAAAAGTGCAATAAAGTATATGTTGAAGATTATTCCAGTTTATATTCATAAAAGTACCTCTCGCTACGCAACCCAAGCTACACCTCAGTTACAGTACGGCCAGGATATTTGCCACATCCAGTACAGACTCTGTTATTCTGTAACTTGCTATCGAAAGTACGCAAGCATGTTTCTCTTATTTCACTAGCGACGGGGACGATATTCGTTTCATCACTGGTTACCCATGCCTTTTCTGTTTGACTTTTACAACCAATACTACATTTAGTATTACGACGAGATCGATTATTGAATCGAACGATATGATGACGACTATTTATTACAAGCGAACTACTTTAAAAATTGAAGCAGTTCGTAATAATGATTAATTTGTCATCATTCATTTGACGCTTCAGCATTAGAGCACATGGACTGAAAGTATAAACCTTGGTTCACACGGCATTGTTCTACATGTTTTTAACGTAACGCATTGGGTTCACACGATATATTATCATGCGTTTAAATGACGGACAGCCGTAGTATTCACACAGCAATCGCCCTGAAACACGTCTGTGATGGATTGACGCTTTGTTGCATTTTTATATTGGCATAGGAGACGCCATCGGCTTTGCCGCCGGAAGAAGAAAAGGTATTGGGTTCATCCAATGAATCAAGAAGCAGTGCGTACAAACACATTTGAAAAATTGAACGAAAATCTAAGAAATGATGAAAAAAATTGTTCCATTACTTTCGGATGTCAGTAGATAGTTACGCCAAAAAGAAATACTAATACTTCAATACTAAACGACGCTTGTTCGGTGACTATTCAATAAAAAACGTATGACTACGCGCCGTGTGAAAGAGATGCATTAATTCGTCAAAATTCATTGGATTTGCTTGACAAGGCTATTACGTATTCCATAGACATATACAGCTGTGTGCGTTTTTTTGCAGGACAAACACCGTGTGAACGGTTCTATATCTAATGTATGCGCGACTGTTTATTTAGAAAGATTTATACTGCAAGAAAACGAGCAGTACAATGCCGTGTGAACCAAGGCTTATACTTTCAGTCCATGTGCTCTAATGCTGTAGCGTCAAATGGATGATGACCTTTATATTAATCATTATTACGTGCGCTTTTGACCTCCATCTCACCTGGTGGAAGGAAGGTAGCAACTCAAATGGCTCCCCATTCGCCTCCGCAGGAATTTGCATACTGTCTCCTTTCTCTATAATATTCTGCACAACCCTGTATCTCACTGGTATCTGAAAGAGCGTTTCAGCTTTTTTAGGTCCCAGAATAAGCCCTGTCGCTTTCTCGTTAGGTCCCAGTTATCTTTTCCATCATTCAATTCCCTTTTTTATTCTCACTTCTTCACTGTTCATGTGATCAGACTTTGGAATGCACTTCCCATTACTGTTCATGATAGTAAATCCTTAGCAAGTTTGATGTGTTAAGGAGAGGAAAATGAGAGTTAAAGAGCACTATTTATCGAATGTTCCATGCATTTTATTATATTGTGTCCTGTATTTGCGTCTGCAGGAAGAAATTTCTGTTAGAAATAAGCAGTACCTTTTGTTTATATTTTCCTTGTTACTAAATGTGTTTTTGTTTTCTTTTCTGTACAATAAATAATTAAATAAATAAAATGACGACGAAGTCGACGGTAATACAGACGAGGTTTCGGCTGCATGAAGTTAATAACGACTTCATGCATTAACTGCAAATACGCAGTCATTCTTTTAGCAGCCTATTATGGGTAAACAACACATAAAAAACATGACTTAGGTTAGGTCATTTCAAACTTTAAAAAACTTAAACATATTCTACTTTGAGTGTTGCTTAATTAGCGCCTAAGCATTGTGCTCAAGTTCAACTTAAGTAGAGCTCAAGTAGTGATATTTCCTAGTCAGCCTTTGCGTTAGCTTTGCTGAAATCCGAGCGCACTTGTGCATAGCCGCCGTTGAGTTACTGGCCACAGAGATGGCGCAAGAGGAACTTATGGACTTGAAGCAGCCAACTTAGCGACTTTTCCACTATACTCTAGCCAAATTCAATGTCGAATAAATGTCAAATAAAAAAACCTCATTCCCGCCGAGGCTTATGCATTGCTTTTCTCAAACAATGTGAGGAAATAATAAAAGAGCAAATGGAAAGGGTAAAAAATATTAATTACCTACAATGAAAGGAATTTATTATTTAGGTGTGCATGATCCATCGTCGACCTCATTGTCACTTTCCACCATGTGAGATGGAGGTCAAATGCGCACTTATACATTTCATAAAAAAGTATTATTTGACATGTTAGGACAATTTTTTTGTTAAAAGATAATGTTATTGAATTTTCTTGGCATATTAATAGTAGGTAGTCTGCAGAACTTGTGATGATGTGCTTGAATGCATCCATTACTGTATTTTCGATATCGTCCTTCTCACTAGAACTCATTTTCAAAAATACAAAATAAAAGCGAAAAAAATGAGTATTTAATAACAAAACACTTTAGTTTATTTTACCACCACTCTCTTTTTTAATGACATTTAGGTTTTTCGCCTTAGACTGTTTGGCAGGTACCACAATTTCAATATTTTTTCCCAAAATTCGCTTTAAGAGGCAACTAACGATTTTTCAACCTTGTGCCACATTTGCATTTCTATTTGCCTGCTAGAGTTAGGCGACTTTTTTTACCAAGTGAGGGGACGAACAGGTCGTGGATTTGGTGATAAGCCACACGCCTGTTCAAAACAGTTACAGTGCCACTCAGAGCGTTAAAGCCCGTCACCCTGGGACATATGTTCACAAGTACCATTTGCCTTTAATTTCACCAGTACCGCTTCAAAACCGAAACGCAGCAAAGCTCACATTATTGCTTGGCGGCAGAAATAGGTAACTTCCCTGGACAAACTCTTTCACAAGGAGCTCTAGACGTGTACAAAATATTATTATATCGTACTCAAACTACGTAATCCATCTGGATTAGAGAGTTACATGGGAATTCCGATAGACTACGTGAGGGGCTTAAGTTTTCCTATTTAATTATAAATTCTTTTAAGCCCTAATTTAAATTTAATACTGCGAACCGAGGCTAACATACAGTACTAAGACTAAGTATTAATACCGATAATATTAAGTTTATTGAATGGCAAGATGTTTCGACTCTCATCCCTTGAAGTATGTGCCGACACTCTTGCCCCATCCTATCTCCAGTACACCAGCAAGAGGGCTGGCTCCGCAGCTGATCTGGCGGAAAGAATAAAAAGTAATAAGTACCAGGATCTCGGCTCCGACTACCTATTTACAGCATTTGGAGTCGAAACCCTTGGCCCGTGGGGTCCCAGTGCCCATTCATCAGTACAAAACTTTATCCAAAAAATTAATTGACGCCTCCTGACACAGGCTATGGTTAAAAGGAGGCTCTAGCCGCTATTATTTAAGAAAGATCTGGCTTCACTGAATAATCAGAGATGTGACCTATCCTGACTGCAAATCCTGATGACCTCATGCTGTTGATCGTTGTATTATCATTTCAATTTATCGAAGTAGTTTCTTCGAAGTAGCGGGCTGTCGAAGAAGTGTTATTTCGAAGATTGTCCTTTTCAACACTATTATTATTTCTACTACTAATATTAATTCTAAATAAGTAATATTATTTCGTACGCATAAAGCCAAGTGTTTGTGATCATACGACAAACGTGGTTTCATCACACAAAAGTCATAAAAATAATACGTAGTACATGAAACAAAATATGGCTATGTGAAAGGGTTTTCATCTCAGACTGTTTAACAGTTAGCACAATGTCGATGTTTTTCCATGAAATTCAATTAGCTATGGCTCTTATCCTTTGGAGTATGGGTCGGGCAGTGTTGTGAGAGGCCAAGTGTGCCGACATACTTGCCCTATGGCCCCATCCCATCTCCAGCTCACCGGCAAGAGGCCTGGCTCTGCAGCTGAGCTAGCGGAAAGAATAAAAAGTAATTAGTGCCAGGACTCGGCTCTGACTACCTATTTACAGCCTTTGGAGTTTTCCCTTGGCCCTTGGGGTCCCAGTGCCCTTCATCTGTACAAAATTTTATCCAAAAAATTAATTGACTATCTGGGAAATCCAAGGGCCGGCCGGCAGCTTCCTTGCCCAACGCATTAGCATAGCAATACAAAGGGGGAATGCTGTCAGCATCTTGAGCACCTTGCCGCGGGGACCCAATTTTATTCATATAATTTGAAAATCCTAGTTTTACTTTCTAGTATTAAACCTTTTGTTGTCTTTTATGACTTACCTGTATATTATCAAAATAAAAACATTATTTATTGTAAAATTGCTCCACTAGTTTGTTATAATTATTAATAGAAAGATCGAACACTTAAAAAAAATTCCTTCGATCCTGCTGGATTCGAACCAATGTCTTCTAGCAAACCGTGCCAGACTCTTTGCCAAAGTCACAGAACGAACCAGCGGACCTTACGAATTTCTCTATGTGCTTGTTGTAGATCTTTATTTTGGTTTTTTAACGACTTTCTTGCCGTAGCGCCATCTGTGAGAAACCTATTTCTTTACCGATAATATAATTCAGACAACATACCTTCATCTGTGGTACTGATTTTGTTTTTATTAATGTGAAGGAGGGAGGTTCTTTCGTCCGTTGGATGAGGTTACCAAAACAAGCCAAGTGAAACTCCAAATTGTTCAGAAGATTTTTATTTTCACCTTGTATGTCGGTTTTTTAGTACTCTGTACTAAGATTCTTGCTGTGTGAGGAATATAGAAATATTAATTAATGTGCTTGTAACTTCTAATTTTCTATACCAAAGTTGCATTGAAAAAAATTACTTGCTTATATGCCTTATTGTAATAAGGCCATCTATTGTACGTTAGCTTATTCTAATATATTTACATTATTTTGTTTCGTTCGTTCTAAACCGCACCACGCACTGTGGCTAGAGTTTGTAACAACATAATCGCCATATTGAATCATTAAGAACAACAGCCATTTTCTAAAACCGGCCCTAGGGAACGGGTCAGTCCGGAACGTACTAGATTTACTCGCTATCTAGAGCTCTTAGCTGCTAAGAAATGGTATGCAGCAAAAAAGCTATACCCAGATATTTCTTACTATGAAAGCATTCTGCTTTGAAAAGATTTGTATTGGCATGAATTTCTGGCTTCCTTTACAGGGAAAGAGAGGAAATATATATTACACAATATATAAGGATAAAAAGGACCAACCAACCAATGTAAGTTTACAAACTTGCTGTATAGCATTAGAATCCAGGTATATCTTTGTTTTTCTTTCCTTTGTTGACACCGACTAACTCCAAAAATAAAGAATTAGATATTGTACGTATTTAAGTATCAATATTTTTTTTTAGTGATAAGATAAAACTTCAAACCGGTCAGTAGGCAACACATACCAATAATAATGTTTTATTACAATAATGGGCAATAAATAGGTTTGGACAAGATAACGAATTACTTAAGAATAAAGTATCTAACTTTGCCCATAATTTTTATACGTAATTTTAATAAATCCATATTTCTCTTTACGTACTACAGAGGAACTGCTAAAATTCGTCCAGGGAAGTACTGCCTTACCTATTTCTGCCGCCAAGCAGTAATCTGCCGTCTTTTAAGTAAAACGCGGCTATGTGACAAAATATTTTTTTGAGATATCATAAAAAAACAATAACCCATATTTGATATTTCAGCTATGCATCGATAGGTTGTTCCGATACGTCGAATACGTTAACTAATTTTAACTGTTTTTAAAAGATAATTTTGTGCTCTATCTATTTAAAACGGATATTTCACCATTTGTCACTCAGCCACGTTTTGGTTAGTGGACGACAGTAATGTGAACATTACTGCGTTTCGGTTTGAAAGGGTATGGGTGTTGGTGAAATTACAGGCACATTGGACTTGTCAACTAGTGATTTAAAAGCTCTGAGTGGCACTGCAACTGTTATGGACAGGCGTGTAGCTTACCAGCAGGCGTACGATTAGTTCGTACCGTCACTGGGTATTATAAAAAAACAGAGCAATCGGAATTCTGGGGCAGTTTTCAGAACCCTAGGTCAGAACTCCGCATCCAACGCCCAAAGTCCGTTAGGCTACCGAGGTCGTAAAATAGCTAGGTATATTGATTAACAGACAAAACGCCACTACTATATCAATACATCGGATATATCTGCACATAAACTAATTTAGCCCTTTGTGACAAAGACGGTTCACTCCAGCACACACAGCTCGACAGGGAAAAATGCCTGTATTGTGTTCAAATGCATGATATTTCATGTTGTGCCGAAATAGGATGTGTATCACACCGAACTTCCTCTATTTCAATGCAACTTTTTTATAATAATAATATTACTTCATTTCGGACAAAATACAATTATATAGTTTGACAACAAACAAATTAAGGAAGAGATTTTGCGCTTTCTTTTGAGATAGTAACTATAAATCCATGTTTCGTCACCTGTTACTAAATCCATACCAAATTTGACGCCCCTTCGTTGAATCTGGTAAGCATGGCATTGCACCAAGTGACGCGATCGCTGTCGACACTGAGAGCACAGCTTTTTCACACCAAAATGTTTGTGTAGTATTGATTGTACTTAACTCATGCCTATGCCTAAAGATGCCCGAATCTCATAGTATGTCACATGCTTATCTGTTTTGATCATACGGCGCACACCATCGATGTTTTTGTTGTTCACAGCAGCGGACGAGCAACCATCACGAAATTCGTCACTGAAATTCACACGACCGCGTTTGAATTCTGCAAACCAGCTATAAATAGTCGTCTTGTATGGTGCTTCATCGCCAAAAGCAGTTTGAAGCCGAGCGAATCTCCGCTGAGCTGTTAAATTACCCTTAAAGTCGTAGAAAATCATACTACGAAAATTTTCACGAGTTAAATTAAATCCATGGTTATGTAGACAATCAATTTCTAAAATGACGCTACAATGTAAAAACAAGTGACAGTCAGATGAAACAAACTGTATTCTACAGCCAAAGAGTTCCATTTTCAAATGTTGTAATTACTTACAGTCAACCGTGACCATGGGACCTGTAAAGGGCCCGAAACGTCGGTTTGTTTGAAAAAACAAATATACGCGATTTAAATCCGGAAAAATAGTTTCATTCCTATTTGTAATTACTTTTTAAATATTGTTTATGTAAATGGCCAGTTCCGTCAACTTATAGTGCGCCTTGTGTATCCCCTCATTAAGGAAACCGTGATGGTCTGCAATAAAGTATTGAGGCAATTTTGCCTTTGTATGAGGATGATGTCAAAGTCAAAAGTCATTTATTCCCATTTTATTCCATAGGTAAAATTTTTACACTTGAAAACGTTATTTTTTAAGCTACCGAACATTCACTGTGCCGACTTCCCTGGGAAGAACGAGCAAGAAACTCTAGGAATTGCTCTTTTCAAATAAACTTAAATGCTACAGAAATACATTTCGAATCATATTTGTGTGGAATCTAGAGTCATGTTGTCTTGTCGTACATCTTTATCTAACACGTAGTCTACATATCGAGTTCTTAGGCTTTCGCGATTGTTACACATAGGAAATGAAAGTATTTTTCCGGATTTAAATTGCGTAATTTTTTTTTTTAGACAAAACAATGACAGTTAGATGATATATGAACTGTATTCTACAGCCAAAGAGTTCCATTTTCGAATGTTGTAATTACTTTTTAAATATTGTTTATGTAAGTGGCCAGTTCCGGAAACTTATAGTGCGCCCAATGTTCAATCATTAAGGATTTAACGAGTTCTTAGGTTTTCGCGATTGTTATACATAGGAATGAAACTATTTTTCCGGATTTAAATCGCGTATATTTGTTTTTTCAAACAAACCATGGGACCATGGGACCTGTAAAGGGCCCGAAACGTCGATTTGTTTGAAAAAACAAATATACGCGATTTAAATCCGGAAAAATAGTTTCATTCCTACATTAAGGATTTGTTTGAAAAAACAAATATACGCGATTTAAATCCGGACAAATAGTTTCATTTCCTACGTAGTCTACAATTTTGTAACATGACTTTTCAATTAAAATACTTTTTTAATGTAACTTAAACTTAGGAAATGGTAATCTTAATTTCATTTCAATTTCTGGAGTCATGCTCCAGAATCTTATTGTAAAAATGTATACAGTTCCCCATAAAAGAATCGTTTACCTTAGTTAACGAAATCGTGGTGCCATGAGTTTGGACTTAGTTCTAAGGTTAATATTATGGATATCTTCTTACTTAACGAATTGTGTATATTTTTTTTATTTGAGTAAATGTACTGTGATGCCACAGTCGTGATACCAGTCTCCTTGAACTTTTCTCTGAGAGAAACCCGAGAACCTAAACGGTACACAGAACGAATCGCTCGTTTTTGCAACACAAATACGATGAAGATGTAACTGTTAGTAACTATTAAGTAACCTGTGGCCATAGTCCGCCACGCTGGCCCTATGCTGGTTCCCAGTACCCTTCACACGTTTTCCGAGATTTGTGAACCTTTTTCGACATGCAGGTTTCAACAAGACGTTTTCCTTCACCGAATAGATCATGGTAAATTTCAAATTAAATTTCAGACATAAAATCCGAGAACCTCAGAGGTCTCTACTAGAGAAGCGGTAGGTCAAATATAAAACACAAATACGGCCCCATAGTATTGCTCGCATCTCTGGGCAGGAGCTCCCAAATACTAGCTTGACCCACTTAACTCCATCCAACGTAGGGCTGTCCGTATTGTCGACGATCCCAAACTCGCGGACGGTGTGGAGCCCCTTAGCCTACGGAGAGACGTTGGCTCTTTGTGTGTGTTCTAACGTCCCGGTCGTAACGGAATGCTCTGAGGAACTTTTCGACTACCGCCGTCTCGTTTCTACCATGGCACTTTCCGCCAAAAGCAGTAGAGTCCATTCCCACATCTTAAATGCCTGGCATTGTATGACCACGCGGGCATCTCATTCGATCCTTCCTCGAACCTGCAAGATGTGGATCTTCCTTCTGAAGTATTTTCTTTGCGCTATGTCATGGGGTTCTTCAAAAAGCGTGTTTACAGGGCTCTCAAAGGCTGGCAACGCAATTCAATGCATAGGCAGCTCATCTTGTTGCAAATGTCCATGGGCGACGATGGCCATCTCCCATCAAGTGGCTCGTCTGCTCATTTGCCTCCTTCCTTTTATTTATCTAAGATCAAAATATAAAAACTTACTTTTCTGTGTTAAAGAGGTTCGGAATCACAAAACGTAGCCGTCGTTCCGACGACGATGCATTGTTATGAAATATGACTTCAAATATGTCAAAAGACATACTGCTGCAGGATTGTATTAGATATTTTTACTACAGTATTGTATAAGTATGCATGACGGTTATTTATTTGCAATTGCATTGTAAATATTTCAGATAAAAATATATTTAAGGAAAGAAATAATATATGGAGAGGTTCTCAATTCGACTGTAATGTCCTTTTTTTAGTGTATTACACGATTAATTCAACATTAGTGAACCGTTGTCTTTTTGTTTTTCTCATAGTACGAGAATGTTGAAGTAATCGTTGTTAAATGCAATATTCACATATGATTTATTTCCAAACATAATCTATTATTACAGGTTATTCACCCAATGCAATAGACCAGCATAATTACTACATGTAACGTAAGATCATCGAGTATATAACCAGAAATAGAGACGAAATGTTATTTAATTTGTTTGAAAACTATTCGACCATATCATTACTGTGACAACTGCGCTCCGATTGGCTAGCCCGAGTTCGAAACAATTGACGGGTGTCGTCAATTGTTTCGCTTCAAATCAACCAGTTAACTTGAGCTTTGCTATAATGGATGAAAATTGCGAAATTACATATTTAATATTTAATTACCGATGAAATTTGATTCCGTTTGTTTTGTAATTAGATGTTTTCCTATTTTTCCCCACACCACCGAATTAAACAGCACACCATTGTTAGAGATATTATCTTTATTACAATAAATACAGAATATTTTCTGAATATACGGAGAAGTACACACAGGTCAGTTACTGTAGTATTTCAGCTTTCTAATCTGTAATTTCAGTGCAAACGAGAATTGATATATATAAGTGATGTATCACTGATGAGTTACCAGGAATGTATGGCCCTTATTTCGTCTCTATTTCTGGTTATATACTCGATGCATAAAATATAAAGCGCTATATTTATGAATTCACTCAGAGAACAATGGAACAGATCTATCTTTTTCGATATTTCGCGTTAGCGGACATTCCGTCATGAGATTGGTCCTTCCACGTGGCACCGCCAATAGCGGTGGACGGGACGTGGGGCGACGTACCTATCAGGAAAACATAAACCTAATACTCCTAGTAGCATCGGATTGCATAGCATTCCTCTGATTACCTTCAACACGTACACTGCTAACTCTAAGTTCCTTCGTACGTGTAGCTCATTCATCAGGAGGTAAAAGGGGTAAACCCCGTATTACCTCAAGTACAGATATTTCAGGAATTTGTATTGAATGCGCTCCAGCATGCGACAATACCGCGTTTGGTGTGGATCTCAGACTATCGCATTACACTCGAGGAGGCTTCTTACAAGGGCATTAAACAATGCACTAATATTCGTAAACCTGTGAACCCTACGAAGAATCAACCCCAAATTTCTGTAAGCTTTTTTACATATAGCTTCAATATGCTCGTGAAACGTTCATTCTGTTGTAAATAATATTCCTAGATTCTTTACCTCCGTCACTCTTCTCATAAGCACTGTATCGACTTTATATTCATAGTGAATAGGGTTACGAGCTCTACTAAATGAAATCATTAAACACTTTGAAATGTTAAATTGAAGTTTATTATTTCATCCCATGCCACCAATTTATTTTTATCACTTTGAAGCCGCGCACAGTCCCCTTCTCCTTTAACTAGAACTAAACAATTTAAGGTCATTCGCATATAATAAGCAGATTGAATGATTAACAACATTTGGTAAATCATTAACCATAATAATAAACTGACGAGGCCCGAGATTGCTCCCTTGTCTCATGCCTTATCTGACAAAATACGGCTGTGATCGGTAACCAGCGTACCCAACGTATTGCCGTCGGTTCTTCATATAACTTGCCAGAATTTTTAATAAGCGGAAAGTGCAACCGACACCAGCCAGCTTCCTTAGTAGAATATAATTATCTACCACATCAAAAGCCTTACGAAAATCAAAACATCTAAAACTATCTATCTGCCCTCTACTACCATCTATCACTGGCATTATTTCCGTTACGTAATTTAAAAGGTTGCTAGTAATACTTTGACCTGGACGGAAAGGATACTATGCATCAGAGTATATACTTTTTTGTATAACCGCTTGTAACTACTTTTAGGGATTGGAATCACTCGCGTAATTTTCCATATATCTGGAAAAACCCCTAATTCTAAACACTTATTTTAAATATATAGCAAAGGCTCAGCAAGTACACAGCGACAGTCTTTAAATATGTAAGCTGGGATTCCATCAGGTTCAGCGAATATCTTTGGCTTGAGGTTTCCTTGACCTCTCCACATCAGATAATCGCAGCTTTTCTATGTGTATCCTAGGTGATACATATTCGCTGCCCGCCTCTATTATTGCCCTTACGTCTAGCTTGGCTCGCTCCGTACTATACACCGCATGGAAATATTCAGCAAACTCTTTAGTGTATCATATTATTATACCAGCATCGCTGATTAGTATCGCGATCATAAGAGTATGATTATGAAATAGAAATGAAACGCTGAACAATTCTGAATTTCACTCTTGTTCAAATTACCATAAACAAATTAATTGACACGTTTAATATTTGATGTCACTTTTTAAACACCGAGCGAACGCTTCAATTCTATATATGACGCGTGCACTGTTGGGTAATTTTCTAAAAAATTTTAAAAATTGATAAATTTACTAGAAAATTTTCTGAAAAATTGGAAAAATATAATTCGAAGGCTCATGCTATGATCTTCGTTTAGACATATCTTTTGAAGTTTTATTTTGCGTTAATTATAATACGAAATTGTATAGCTATAACTAAAATTTGAGAAAAACGACATTAAAAGTAATTGGAGAACATCGAAAAGAACCCTTTATAATGGCTCCATCGTTTTTGTTCAGTAACTTAAAATGTTGACAGGTGTCAACGTCAAATGAGGAAAAACATCCGGAAAAATATTTATTTTTCTGAAAAATATAATTTTCTCAAAATGGAAATTTTCCATGACTCAAGTACACCGCGCGGTTATGCGGAGGTGTACGTCAGTACATAGCGCGCTAGGGTCGTGCACACATACAAGTCGCGCTGCTATGTTTGTATGGAGTTACCATACTTATCTTATTATATTAATATCATGAGCGTATTACACGTATCACCATGAACTGTATATTAGATATAAGATTAGCCAGTATACCATTCCACAAGTGGCTACACAGTTGTTGTGTATGGGACGCACGCTGAATTGGTAGATGATGATGAATCACGCGGGAACGTACGCGACAGCCCTAACACCATCCTGAACATGATCGCGCACCGGTGCACAGTGGGAAAAATTAATGACATTGTTAACTGACAAAATTGGTCTATCTGGTAATCTGAATTAAATATTATTTTATTTTAATTTTATTTTGATCTGACCGATAATCAACCCGTAATCAAGGAGCGTGTAACTGTTCCAAAATATCGGGAAAATAAAGAGAAATCACATCGTGGTAAGAAACCTGTTATTAGTGATAATCAGACTTTTACATGTCTCGCTCCACCGCACTTTTAGTACGAGTACACCTATCCGTCGTCTGTTTTCTATTCATAACATCAGTAATGTATTTCTGATATCAAAATTTCCCTTCATGTGTACAAAAATCAGGTGGCATCAAACATCGGGCAGGGTCCCAAAACCTCGGGTCGCACGTGACGTGCGTACGAATCACGAGTGATTGATTTCCATACCAACTGCGGGTCGCATTCATAATAATATCAATACAACACGAATATGTTTGGTTTTATCCTCCAATTTGTAGAACACGAGTTACATGTATTTTGCATACTTTTTTTACGATATCAAATCACGGGACGAATAAGCCATGACCCTGGTGGTAGGCGACATGCCTACCCATATCAGTGGCAGTGCCACTCAGAGTTTAATATCGCAAAGACTTGAGGGACACAGTCACACTTATTTACACTCTTAGAATAATAACGCATAGAAACCTAGCCCGCACACGCTAAGTGAGGCAAGTTAGAGGGTTCCAAACGCGCTCCCAGGAGCGCGCGGGCTGTTAGTGCTCAAGGTCATATTGCACCGCGAACAGCTCCAAAATTTTTTGCTAAAAATGACGAAATGTGCGGTAAATGGGTGTAAAAATACAACAGACAAACATAAAATAGACACTAACATCGCATTCCACAAGTAAGTAATGCGTTTCAACTCATATTTTTATGTAAATATTCACTAAAACAGAAAAATAATTTCGCGGCAACAAGATACGAAAGTGTTGCAAAGTAACGAATTTTTTTTCTCCCCATTTTGCTATTCTGTTTCAAAATAATTATATTACGTAAATTTTAGTGGTGCCTGTAATTTCGATTTATTTGCGCATCTTGAACTAATATTTACTTGAATAAACATTAAATGTTTTCGTTGTAAGTGATTGGGACACTTAATTATTTTATAATACTTTTAACGGCTCTGCGTTCATGCTTTATTGAATAATTATTTATTTTAATTTTATTTTAATTGGAGCACATATTGCAACAAATTTACAGTATATATTTGTTTCTACTATAGTGTTGGCACCACCAGTACAACTTTGATAGCTTATTATATGTCTTTCTTTTCGTAACTCAAGCGAAATATTTTATATTGAAATATTTTATTTTCTTAAAAGGGGAGCATTCTTAAGCGATTTTTTAATCTATTTTAACATTTATTTTCTTTAAAGTTTGCTTATGGCATTTTCGATTTTAGGTTTCGAATATGGCACTTATTTCTAAATCCAAGATGGCGGGCGCGATATTTCGAATAATGGCAAGTTGGGTATCGTTTTCGAGATGTTTGGGAATGTTCAACACAAAATGGCACTCATTTCTAAATCCAAGATGGCAAACACGACAGTTCAAACAAAAGCAATATTCGTAATGAGCACCCCCAAATACCTCGAAAACGATACCCAACTTGCCATTATTTGAAAAATCGCGCCCGCCATCTTGGATTTACAAATAGTGCCATATTCACATTGAGCATCCCCAAATACCTCGAAAATGATACCCATATAGCATTTTTTTTGAAAAAATTGTGGCCGCCATCTTGGATTTAGAAATGAGTGCCATATTCGTAATGAGCACCCCCAAGTACCTCGAAAATGATACCCATATTGCATTTATTTGAAAACTCGTGTCCGCCATCTTGGATTTAGAAATGAGTGCCATATTCGTAATGAGCATCCCCAAATACCTCGAAAAGGATACCCATATAGCATATTTTGAAAAATCGTGTCCGCCATCTTGGATTTACAAATAAGTGCTATATTCGTTTTTCATCGACAAAACCGAGCATATCTGTAGGCACCTGATCGACATTGTCGATCGACAGTAACGATCGACAAAATCGAGCACATCTGTAGGCACCTGATCGACAATGTCGGGCAAATCTGTAGGCACCTTTAACTTAATGATGAGTTAAGCAAGATACAATTTCCCCACTTTTGAGGGAAATGTTATTCCATGGCATCATTATTTGTATATTTGTGTGCGTGCCGACGAGCGTAGTTACAAGTTGCTTACGCCTACATGAATTTGGTTTTTGCCTCACTTGTGACAGTTCGTTTGATATGAAACTATCATTCTATGCGTTATTATTCTAAGTTTACACTGAGAAATGCGTTAGTCCTGCTCGCCTCGAGGGAACAGCGAGCGGTTATGTTGGACTCCCATGCAGTAGCCCTGTATACCCACTAAAACCCAACGGTTAACCCCACCGCCATACAGAGACGACCCAGGAACCGCTTGCGCATACTACCGAAGCGTCTCGGCGGATGGATTCTGAGGATGCCCCGGGATGTAAGGGCACCCTCAGGCTAGATAGTAAGGGTTCGCCGACTGTGATCTACGGCGGGGGAAGAAAATGGGCGTACTGCCTCTTTCTTCGGAGCGGGTCAGCGATTGGGTCGTCCTCTCTGAGCCGCTCCGAGGTTTTCTTGTGCGAAATTACGCTCTCGCAAAGTAGACCATTGCCTCCCAGCACCTCTCGCTGCGAAGCATTGCGCCTACGATAGTGACAGCGTACGGTAGTTGGCAGCGAGAGATCTCCTCCTACAATAGCAGTTAAGGAGTGCCGCTGAGGGTCCCAAACTGCACACTCTGCTAGGGTGTGGTGCGCCGTGTCGACGGTGCGCCGCTGTCGTGGCAAACGTGAGTTGCCTCCCGACCTGTCACGCGATGCAGATACTCACCGAAGCATCCGTTCACAATCTGTAAGACAGAGTCCCGTGTCGCCGGTCAGCGCACGTCACCCTGAGACAAGTCCCATGTGTCTGTAATTTCTCCAGCACTTTTATCATTCAAAACGGAATGCAGTAGTACTCACTTGCCTTCTTGACGTCAGAAATAGGTATGGTGGCAATACTCATCTGAACCAACTTTCACAAGAAGCTCTACTGCTAGAAAATTGTGTATAGCCACCAAAATTACAGAATTTGTGGATATTTTCACCTGCTGACGAATAGAGCATTGATGATAAACATTCCACATTGTTACATATTTCGGATCCAAAAATAACTTGTCTACCTTTTCATCAGCACCATCCTTCGAAACCGGAAAGCAGTAATGCTCACAGTACTGTTTGGGTCTCCAAACTGTTTCTGTCCAGAAATAGGCATGGTAGCTGTGGCTGTTATGCCAAGGCATAGATTATTTAATAATAATAACGCACACACTCAACATAGCCCCGCACTAGGGAAACCCTGTATCGCAGGTGTCATGAACATACACATAGACATATAGATTTTAAGACTTTCTTTACTTACTTTATTGACTTACTTTATTGACTACCTACAGTCAACCCGTGACCATGGAGCGTGCAACCGTTCCGAAATATCGGGAAAATAAAAAGAAGTCATACCGTGGTAAGAAACTTGATACTAGTGATAATCATACACATAGACAACCACAAATTACACCCAAACTCACGAGAGAAACAAATGCAGGCCATACAAATATTTCTCCCGGCCCGGGAATCGAGCCTGCGACCTCTGAGTGGCAGTCCGGCATGGTAACCGTTCGGCGACGGAGGCAGTTTGATAATAGTTCCTACGTAACAGATACATCACTCTCATACTTACAGTACCGGCTCGCTATGATGGCCGTTTTGACAGATTACAATAGAAGTCATATCTTAATTCATAATCGAAAAAAATGTAATCCAATGGGAG
Organism: Hyposmocoma kahamanoa; assembly: GCF_003589595.1. Classification (NCBI taxonomy): domain Eukaryota; kingdom Metazoa; phylum Arthropoda; class Insecta; order Lepidoptera; family Cosmopterigidae; genus Hyposmocoma; species Hyposmocoma kahamanoa. Next base: position 3,989,573 of record NW_020653575.1, on the reverse strand, counting down.
TCGCATCTATAAGTTTTTAGATTTATAACTAGTATTGCAAGGGATAGCTGATTAAATTATAATGATGATAATGATAAAAACCAAGTTTTAATAAAACGAAAACAAAAATGTTCACTTAATATGTGGCTTTGAGCGCGTCACCGCAATCAGCTGAGTTTTATTTACATCGCCAGTTTTAAATTAATCAGTGTGTCAAAAGTCATTATTTCGCAAAAAAATTATTATAATTGTGTAGTGCAACTTATTTCCTGTGTTACTGTATATTTGAAACAATTATAAGTGCAGTGACATTACCGAAAATTATAAAATTAATTACTTATCGGTAGTACAAAACCAAATTTTAGACGGTGATTTTTAGTGACACTGACCTTGCTCGGACATTCAACCTGTGCCTTTCACTTTTTTGCATAGCGAACATAGTGCGTGGTGAACCTAACGCTTATTTCGCCAAGTTCTATACGAGCGTCGCGGCGTATTTGTTTTGGCCAAGGTACACTAAACTGTGTCAGCTTGGGTGTTGCGGATTCCAATCCTATCGGACAAGAGAGACATAAAAAAAAAATCTATACATATATACATTATTTATTTCTTTTTTTTAATTATTATTTTCTTTTCTTTTTCATTTTATTATATCATACATTGAAATATGGCCAACGAAAGAAAATGTGGTGGTTGCTATAATTTAATAGAAAGTAGGCAATACTTGCAATGTTCCCTGTGTCACCATGACTATGATTTACAATGTGCAAATGTGTCAGAGAAACGTTATCTGAACACCCTGTCTGGTGCGCATAAACTGTCGTGGAAGTGCGTAACCTGCGTGAGTAAAGTGCCCAAAAAAGACAATACCAATACACCGGTACGGGGCGCTGCGTGTCATGTTACGGTGACCCGCGGAGCGGCTGCGCCGAGCCCACCGAGCCCACGGGAGGAGATTAGTGTGCGGGACGAGTCTCTGGATGAGTCGAGAGACGTACCGTTGGAGCTCACTGGGTTTGGTGTGGAGAAGTCTCTCCGAGTCCTCGTAGAGGAAGTGCGCCTTTTCCGGCAAGAAATGACAGCGACTCGTACCCAGATGCGGCAGCTAAATGAGACTATGCAATCCCTCACATCGAGACTGGGTGCCTGCGAGAGCCGCATTGATGGTCTGGCTGAACGCGTCGCAGTTTTGGAAGTCCGCGGCGGGGGTGGAGAGGGCTCTGATACTGGTTCCCTTCAGTCCACGATTAACCAACTTCGGGCAGAGCTCAATGATCGGGACCAAGATCTCCTCTCTAACGACTTAGAAATTTCTTGTGTCCCAGAGGAAAAAGGGGAGAGCGTGGCGCACATCGTTATGACCCTCGCCGGCAAACTGGGTGTGCGTTTAGTGGAGCAGGAGCTAGTGAGTGCGACGCGCGTGGGGCGCGCGCCTGGCGAGGAGACCCCGGGTGGCGAGAGGCCGCGTCCGAGACCCATCGTGGTGCGCTTGGCTCGGAGGGCCGTGCGCGACCAGCTGCTTCGTGCGGCGCGCGTCCGCCGCGGGGCCACCACCGAAGGCGTGGGTCTTCCGGGCGCGCCGCGCCGTTTCTATGTCAACGAGCGGCTCACTCGCGCAAACCGGCAGCTCTTCCGCCGGGCGCGCCAGCTTGGCAAGGAACGGAACTGGCGGTACGTCTGGACGCGGGATGGCGGGATTTTCGCGCGGCAGCATCACGGCAGAGAGTCCCCCCGACACCGCCTGCGCACCGAAGACGACCTCACGCGTGTTTTTGGCTCCGGAACCTTTGGTGCCTAGACGTAAACGTATAGCAATTAAACACAAATATGCCTTTGTCGATACATTGAACTGTGTTAGGAACTTAATATTACGTTTACAAATATTTTTTTCATACGAGTGTTTTGTCAGCATTTACTTCATTATTTTTGACATAAAAGGCCGGCTATCTAGTTTTTGTTTTCCCCTATGTATTATTACGTATCTATGTAAAACAAAAGACAAATTGATTTATATTCAAATACTACTTTCTTTTTACCGGCTTGTCTTTTATAATTATTGTTTGTTTTATTTTATTGAATCCAAATTGTCTTTTTACTTCTTGTTAATACTTTGTTATAATCTTCAGTATATTTTATGTATTTCTTCTTGTCCGCATTTATATATCATGGCGGTCTGTATGCAATACTTGTACATATTAATGAGTTCAGTTTCCAACAAATGTACATACACCCAAACATTATTTACATTATATATAATACACTATCTACATCATATTTATAAACACAATCATTATCAACAGGCATCTTACGTGCAGAACATTTACAAAAGAGTTAACTTGCAAAATAGGTGCGAACATTTTGGACAGACGTGCATTTGCAACGGAATAAGGTTATTATGGATGATATTATTATGCTATCTCACAATCACTGGAAGGGCTTGCTTTTATTTCATTATTATATTCAAATTACTATTAATAATTATTCATTTCAATTTAATTTATTCATATCTAAATGAAGTAATATATTTGATAATAAATACTATTCCCATTACCAGTAACATTACATTTCCTATTGCAAAATTATTCGCGCGGCTATATATGCCTTCGTTCTTACTTCTTCATTAAAAATGATTAAAACGAAGAACTTAAAAATTAGTCTCTTTAATGCTGGGTCATTGGGAACAAAGCATGATGAGTTTCTGGTGGCCCTGGCTCGCATATCTCCCGACATACTTGCCATCAATGAAACGTGGCTCCGAACTGGTGAAGAGGGTCGTGCGCCCGCGCCACCGGGATACCGGCTTCGGCATGCCCCACGCCCGCCAACTATCGAACGTGAGCGTGGCGGTGGTGTTGGGTTTTATGTTAGGCAGGGTCTCGCTGTACGTATTGTTCCACACCCTGTACCAGCATCACATGTGGATCAAATGTGGATCTGTTTGACTGCGTGTTCGACGCGTGTCCTTATAGGGACTGCTTACCGTCCACCCTGGCTTAATACTGAAACGTTTTTTGATGCACTAACGGACTCGCTATCTTCTTTCAATAATTTCGACCGAGTCATTCTGTTAGGCGATTTTAACATAGATTTAAACGATAAAAAAGACAGCAAATATAAGCAGCTTAATGATTTTTTGCACTATTTTAATTTGGTAAACTATGTTACAAAATCTACTCATTTTACCACACATAGTGAGACCATAATTGACCTACTCTGCACTGATACTACCGTTTTAAAAATCGACGTAGAACGCATTCAGGATCTGGGAGCCCATGCTCTCATTACAGCCTGTTTTAAAATAAAGAGAAACAAAATCCCTCGTAAAACAATAACTTATAGACCTATAAAATACATTAAACTCGATGAGTTTGATGACGACTTGCTTCGTTTGAATCTTCGTGATGTGCTCATTTTGGACAACGTGGATGATATGGTGTCTGCGTTCTCGAGTCGTATTACTCTATTATTTGATGTACATGCACCTACTCGAACCATCACTATACGTGACCGACCAACCCCATGGATCACTAGCAATATCCGCTATCAAATGCAGATACGAGATGAGGCTAGGGAGAGGTATCGTGTGACTGGCATAGTTGAGCACGATAAATATTACAGAGAGTTAAAAAAAAATGTTAACATTTGCCTTTTTGCTGAGCGAAAAGCCTATTTTGAGCAATTTGTCAACAAAAATATTAAAATGCCTAAAGTTCTCTGGAGGAACCTAAAAAGCACAGTTCTACCTAATTCCAAAACCTATCAAGAGCTGCCACAACATCTTCTTGACCCACAAAAAATCAACTCGCATTTCATGAATGTATCAGGTACTAATAATGTTGTATCATCTGATATTTTCTACTTTAAATCCCATAGACATGGTTCTTCTGTATTTCATATAGAACCAGTTACGGAGAATACAGTGGGTAAGGTCATTCTTAGTATTAAGTCCAATGCTCAAGGAGCTGACCGCCTCAGTAGGGATATGCTATTGCTCACATTGCCTCACTCTCTGCCAATTATCACTTGCATGATCAATAAATCCATTGTTACTGGCAAATTCCCGGCTGCATGGAAAACTGCCCTCGTAAAACCAATCCCTAAAGTTGCTAACCCTAGCGAATTAAAAGATTTACGCCCCATTAGTCTACTTCCTTATCTATCAAAAATTCTGGAAAAGGTTGTTTTTGATCAACTTTCAAAATATTGTGAATCTCATGACATCTTACCTGAATTACAGTCTGGTTTTAGAAAGGGACGTAGTACGGCGACGGCATTGCTTGATGTTGTTGACAACATACTCTCTAATCAAGATAAAGGCAAAGCAACTATCCTCCTTTTACTGGACTACTCAAGGGCATTTGATTGCATTGATCACCAACTTCTTCTTTCCAAAATGGCGTTCTACGGGTTTGATGATTCTACAATAGCATGGTTTGGCTCGTATTTGGGGGATCGTGCGCAACGTGTTGAGATCTGTGCTGCTGACGGTTCTACCTTAGTTTCGCAGGAGGCGCGTGTAAGCAGAGGAGTGCCTCAGGGATCTATATTGGGTCCTCTTCTGTTTATACTCTACACTTCCGATATAACAAGTTCTATCAAACACTCTCAGTATCACTTATACGCAGATGATCTTCAGGTTTATATACCCATAGGTACCCATGATTTCAGCGAGACAATTAAGGCACTGAATGAAGATCTTGCGAGTATCGTAGCGTGGTCTTCGAGAAATTGTTTGGTGCTTAATCCTCAAAAAACAAAATACATCGTTTTGGGCTCGTGTAAACAAATTGCAAGGATTGTTGATCTAAATCCCACTATAAATATATCAGGTGTAAATATTGAACGGGTGGAGGAGGCTCGTAATTTGGGTATTTTGATGGATGGTGGGCTGCGTTTCCAACATTATTTGCTAGAGACGGTGCGTAACTGCTTTTATCGTCTTAAAGTATTATACAGAATTCGAGATCTCATAAATTTGGATTTGAGGGTGATGCTTTGTGATGCACTAGTACTATCTAAACTAAATTACTGCGTTACCGTGTATGGGTCCTGCGTTACAAAAAAATCCCAAAAATTGATTCAGCGTGTGCAAAATGCCTGTGCAAGATACTGTTTTAGAATACCACCACGTACCCATGTCGCGCCATATCTTCAATCTTTTAAAGTTCTAAACATGAGCGAACGTCAAAAACTATACACTGCGACTCTGCTATTTGGAATCATAAAGAACCAAGTACCATCTTACCTTTATAAAAAACTAAAATGGCGTTCAAATAGACAAGTCATGCCGTTTAGAACGTGCGTCCCGCCGCTCATTGTTCCCACCCATAAAACTGCTGCTTTCCGTGGTTGTTTCAAATACAATGCGACCAAAATATGGAATGACATACCACCCCCCATTAGAAATCTTACCTCAATCTACTCTTTTAAATTTTCATTAAAAAAATATATTCTACAAAATAATTTCGCGAGTATTTGAAACAGACGCCATAAGTTCAAATGAAATAAAATCAAATAAAATAAATAAATAAAAAATAAAAAATAAAATATGTTATGTTATTTTAAATAGAGTTATAAAAATGAAATTAATATAGTAGGCCGTATCTAGTATTGGCAGCGAGCGTAGTTAGCGAATACATCTGCGGTAGCGCATATAGTTGTTCACATTGGATTGTATTCCGTTTTGTTATTTTTTGGATGACGGTAGAATTTTATTTGTTTGTTTTTATTTGTTTTTTTATATGTGTATTGTATGTGTGTTGTGCATGTGTATACGTATATTTTATTTTGTATTATATTATATTTCATATACAGTTAATATCATAATTATAATTATATTCATACACACTGACACAGTTTCAATTCGTTAATATGAATCTTCTCTTCTTTTTACCGGCTCATTTAGGACCTAGCAGAATCACCAGCGTCGTAGTTCTACTGAGCTGCGACATAATGCTGAGTTGGGTCCTTTTTGCTGGCACAGTACACGCAAATCTACACTCCACACAATATAACACTCCACATCAAGTATAGACTAGTTTGTTTTTCTTTTTTATTATTATTTTTTAATTCTACTATTGTACCTTTGTTGTAAGTTTGTCTTTGTAATGTACTGTGTTTCGGCAAATAAACGAATTATCTATCTATCTATCTATCTATCTAATATATCGTCAATTCGAAACTGCTTTGTTTTGCATTGAGCTTTGACGCGAGTTTGCCGGAGGTAAAAGTTGTGCTAGACGGCGATCCCATGAGTGACGATCGTATTAGATTTCATTTAACATTTCGAATTTCAATAAACAAATGCCGAGTTGAACATCCATAAATTTTACTGCACGTCGCTATTGACAATGTACAGCAATGAGCTCCTTCAACGTAGTTATGAATGAATACGAAACTTCATCTCCCCCTCCTCTAGTTTCCTATACCGTTTTGCACACATTCCTCGCCCGCATCCCTCGCATACACTTCTCGCACACATTTGTCGCTATTTTGTATGTACAAATACTTAGCTCCGCTAATCCTTTTCCACCGAAGCTGCGCTAAGCGAGGCTAGGAAAATGAAGTAATCCTATTGGTGGATTTTTTCCTCGCACGCTACTTCGCTACGTCGCACATCTCTGGTGGAAAGGCAGCCTAAATCTGACTAATGTCACTCGGCGCTCACTACAAGGAAAAAGAACTTAAACACGCGCTCAGAGAGGTGAAAATAACATTACCCGCCGTGTGCTGTCGTGTGGAACGGAAAGCTGGGTTGTACAAGGATTGTAATGTAAATGAAAGACTTGTCTGAGCGCTTGCACTGTCGGCGATACATTCAGCGGTAGGCACTTATCGCGTAACCTCGAGCGAGTGACGGAGCCCTGGCCAAGGGCAATACGAATTGCTGTAAAGCTTAATTGAATACAAATCGTGCAAATTAATTTCGTTCAAAAGTTACGACATAAACAACATTTTATCGTTATAACAAATTCAATTTGTCCGATTGTCGTGTCTGCATTGAAATTAATTTCAAAACAATGTTTGCATTCACCGAGCGGTAATGTGAATGTAGATGTATTATATATATCTACATTCACATTACCGCTATACCGTATTGTTTGCATTATCTAATTTTGTTTGTATTTGACAAGTTGCAAACATAATTTACTGTTAGTTTAGCGTGTTTGTGTTTTGTTTAAATGTTTACATTTTAAGGTTTAATGAAAAATACTTTTTCTACTCCTGTAGTTTTAATCTGTCAATTATAATTTCATAAACCATAACACAAAGGCGCTCTTTTTAGTTCTGAATCAAACTTCTATTGTCAATGGTACCCACGTCGGAATTGAACAATTTCATTAACGTGTTAGATTATAGTCTATTCAAGTTCTGTGGCTTAGTTGGTATAGCGTCTGCCACGGTATGCTAGAAGACGTCGGTTCGAATCTGGCCGGATCGAAGAAATTTTTTCTGAGTGTTCGATCTTTGTATTTATAATTATAACAAACTAGTGGAGTAATTTCACATAAAAAATAATTGAATATCAATTCAATAAAATTTAAACACTATATGTTATTTACTATGTACCTATATTACAATAAGTTATAGTGTATACATTACCTTAAATTCAAAGTCAACTAATCATTTATCATATAGATGTCATTTATAATTGCCGATTGCCACAAAAATTGCGCTTGCGCAAACTCTTCTTCTAATTGTTGATTATGCTGATGCCTGCTATCTGGATTTAACCGAAGAACAGCTCAATAAGCTCGAACGTCTACAAAACTTTTGTATTCGTTTCATTTTATAGTCTGAGGAAATTTGATCATGTTTCCATTTACCGCAAGGAGCTGAATTGGGTACCCATCAGACTTCGCCGGAATGCTCATACTCTTAATCTTCTTTATGGTATCTTATTCCTACCTCACAACACCTTATCTTCAGGAGCGATTTGAATTCCTTCAATCCAACCCCGGACTTCTCCGTTCATCTTCAATTCTCCAACTTAAGATGCCCTTGCATACCTCCCAGTACTACGAGAAGTCGTTTACTGTTCAGGTGATGAATGCGTTTGTGGAACGCTCTACCTTTGTCTATTCAACAAGCGAAATCATTGCACCTTTTCAAAAATTGATAAAAGAATACTAACTTACTTTAGTGTGACTTGAACTGCTTAGGTATTAAAATGTTTCAAAATTATATTTTATTATGATTTTTTTTAAAGTAGAATTTTTTTATGTGTTATTATTTATCATATGTGCACATATGTATTTATTTATCGATTTTCTATCTACCGATTACAAAATCTTCATACACCGCCGTCTTTTTCCTGTGAGTTATATTATAATTATTTCCATCCAAATGTTGTATGGCAAAAATCGCTAAGACCGCCCATTGTACCATCGCTTATTTCTTTTTATTTTAATTGTATTGTATTCGTGTACATTTTGGTATTCAATAAAGAATTTTTGTATATTATATAATAAAATTTCACTTGAAAAGGACATTTCGTGCTGACTTCCCTGAGAAGAACGAGCAAGAAACTCTAGGGATCGCTCGTAACAAATAAACTTAAATGCTATGTAATACACTGGATCAAATTTGTGTGGAATAGTCATGTCGTCTTTCCATACATCTTTATCTAACACGTAGTCTTCAATTGAAATATTTATATGGTATTTTCTAATCCCCGAAACGCGGAGAAACACGTATTTCACATTCGACGTGTTTAAAAATTAAGCTATTCTACTATTCTACGTTCAATTTCGGAACACGTTCATTCATCAACGCGAATCCAGTGGACCACAGCGCGTCTGCGTCCATCACTAAATACAGGGATGTATTTTGTCACAGAGCCTCTGAAACCATGCTATTTGATTATGACGTGTTTACCTGCGCTTGTCACGTCTAAGCTACTGTAAATTTCGAATTAACAAAAAGAAAGATGGTTTAATGATTATAAACCGAAACTAGTTTTGTATTTTATACCTTTTGCAGTTAATGCAATCAAATTGTTACTAAATTATAGTCTAACTATACTGTAGTAAAAATAAACAAATCCGTTTGGTTAAAATTTTAAAGCAATCACTCAATAAATGGAGCAAAAAACACTTCCACGAATATTTTGAAGATTTCGCCTTATCGCTTTTTCCAGCAATACTCATTTAAATAACAACTTAAAACCATATTTAAAGAATATTAGTCCAAAAGTGAGGTTATTTTTCAGATGTAGAAGTATGGTTGAATAGTGCTGTACGAAAAAATTCATTCGATTCATTCATTCAATTGAAGTTTTTGTAATCGATTAGTAAACCGAATATTTCAATCACAATCGAATATGTATATAAGTGCAAAAATTTAAAAGAGGATTTAAAATTAAGATTTCGAAAATTTTAAATTTACTTTTACAGGTAAAAGAAAAAACCACTAGTAGTATAAGTGCCCCATGTACTAAACCTATGTATGAAAATATCATCACTCGGTATTGAATCACGTAGTTTTTGTTGGTAATTGCAAAAATAACAGCTATTCCAACCAATTCAAATAAAGAAATCGATTTATTTAATTTTTTATAACACACACACACTCATAGCCCTGCACTAGGAAAACCCTATGCCGCGGGTGCCATGGACACACACATAAACAACCACAAATTACACCAAAACTCACGAAAGAAATGTAGGCCATACAAATATTTCCCCCAGCTCGGGAATCGAACTTAGGACCTCTGCGTGGCAGACCAGCATGGTAAACATTCGACCGTGTAGGCTGTCTTAAGCAATTGATTTATAGTTGTCAGTGCCATCCCTAAACCGTCTATGGTTAGGACAGTGACCTGTTTGCTTACTTTTTTCTGTATGAGGGATTGAAATGAACTATGAGATCTTCCAGCACCGCAATAGAATATCACACCACAGTAGTGTAGAACTCGTCATTTTGAAACCCAATTTACCACTGCTAAGTATAATACCGCACCTGAAGAAAGACGTGAGAATATATCTTTCAACAAATAAGCGCCTCTGGACTCAATGCATGACCTGTATTTGTAGCATTGGATTGACTGAATGGCAGAGATTCTGGAATCTTCTCGTAAAATTAGGTATAAGATTTGCGACTCGTAAACATAATGGCAGCCATTTTGAAGCGCAATAGTAAACACCCAAAAACTTGAGTATGAGATTTACGATCGCAAACATAATAAGCGCCCCTCGACTAAGTGCGCGACCTGTTTCTTTCGAATTGAATTGATAGAATGGCAGCCATTTTGGAGCGCAATAATAAACACCCAAAAACTTGAGTATGAGGTTAAGGTCGCAAACATAATAAGCGCCCCTCGACTAAGTGCGCGACCTGTATCTTTCGAATTGAATTGACAGAATGGCAGCCATTTTGGAGCGCGGGTGGCGAGTGACAGCCGACCACGGGCACAGATGGATGCGTTCACGAGTTAACGCTTCGCTGCTAGATTTTATTTAAGCCAGAATGAGTTGGACGGGAATGAAAATGAAAACGAGATTTAATTTATTCATTTGAAATTATATTATTACCAAAGATCAAAATGTGCAGAGTATAAACAAGCAGAACCGGTTGAAAATTTAAAAACTGTAGCATTCATTAAATCAAAATTTTAAACAAAATACTTTAATAACTAAGTTGACGAAATTAACAAACACACGACAAACCTTTGTTAGTAGAGTATATTAGAATAAATTAATTGTAATATAAATAAAATAACAATCGGCTATTTTTTATCATTATTATTATTAATACAAAGATCGAATACTTTGAAAAAATTCCTTCGATCCGGCCGGATTCGAACCGACGTCTTCTAGCAAACCGTGTCAGACACTATGCCAACTAAGCCACGGAACGAACCAGCGGACCTCATCAATTTTTCTATGTGCTTGTTGTTGAATATTTGTATTTGGTTTTCAACGACTGTTTAGCCTTATGACCGCGTGGTGGTATTATTCAGAGGAATTTAAATATTAAGCCTAGCGAATAGAATTCGGATTCGCCATTAATGTACATGAAAGCGTGGTAACTGGGCGGTCGCCGCGCGGCGGCCGCGCGAAAACTTTCGCGTCGAATAACTGGGTGCTTACGCTCTTAATTAATTATATTCTCAGGACCATCAAATGTCGCCGGCAAGGGTGGTTCTACGCGGAACGGAAATCTGATGCATACGAACGAGTTGCTATTCAAGACGTTCACTATCCTGATCTCTAAAGTTGCTTGAGTGCCCTGGAAAACGAGAAAACAAATTGTTATGTAAACAAATCACATTTCAAATTTTCAAGTTTTTACATCTCCTGCTGTAAAGAAAAATTCCCCTAAAAAAATTGTGGTTATACTGTTTTTGCATCGAACAATTTTTGTTTAGAGCGGTTACACACGCCCGACTTTAAGCAGCGATGCAAACGTGATACAAAGGCGATACACGTTTTAATTAATAATTAACTAATTTATTTCTATAATAACTTTAAAAACCTATCAATTACACATTTCTAAACTACTCATAATAGCTCTAGATA
>NW_020653575.1:3959335-3978065 GCF_003589595.1 Hyposmocoma kahamanoa | reverse complement strand
TATAAATAGAAAATTTCGTTGAGGACCGTATCCTGGACGGTCGTGCCCAAAAGGCTAGCAACATTTCCCCTTTGAATTGCTAAACTTATTCTTTGGCGGAAATAGCTGCCAGCCTTGTGATTACCAGAGGCTTCCAAGAGACGATCCGACAGCTCGTACGCTAGAAGTTTCGCCTGCGGTCCCCAGGGACCCACGGCTTAAACCGCAAAAGGCACAAAGCTGTACCACTTGGCAAGGTTGGCGTATTTGAGCCTTTTGCACATGCGACAGGTCCCACACTAGCTGTCTCCCTAGTTGCCATGGACTGACAGGCATACCGTCAGGCCTCTTACCTTCACTGCGACAGATGCCAGTGGGCTCGAGAACTGCCGGTATCTTAGAGCTGGTGAAGGCCCGTCAGATAATGCTATTGAGCGCTGCTTGTCGGACGTCTATAATTCGTAAGTGTAGCGATGCAATCGTTGCTAAAAGAAGCCGTGTGTAATCACCCTTACTGGGCAACCTGTTTATCTATAACAGTGACACGTTACTTTACTGTTGTTCTTATTATTTCCTTAACCTTCGTATAGCCGCGCCAAATTTTGCACACGGTCTATGAGACCAAAAGTGCTAGATCCATTTTAGAATGTTGTTTTGTAAAATATTATCATATAATTTAGTTTTATATTAGACGGGATTATTTTTTTATATTAGATAGGATGTAATATAATATCCAACACAGTTTTATAGACAACTATTTTTTTTAATTAGAGATAAGCAGTGTTTAATTACAGCCATAGGTAAGTTACAATATTCCTAGGAGCCTCAAAAACCTGAACAAAAATATACTTTTTATAGTATCAAAATAAAATAAACTCTCAAATGTCAAATAGTAATATATAAAATTTTAAAATCCATAAACTAAATAGCATGTTGCATACAAAAATATATCTTGCTCAAAAATACTTCTTCTTGTCATCGGTGAAGCATTTTTATTACAATTTATTGGAGTATCTTGGCCTAGGTAGTAGTCTAGAAACTTCTCCTCACTTTGAAAACTATCTCCTGCTCTGTATCATTTCTTACTTGCTGCGCTCCTATGTTCCTGATAGTCACTGTTATTTTCACTCTCATAGTTGGAATCGGAGTCATCCTCTTCCTAAACCCTTCTCATGCGTTCCTCATATTTGTAATAGGTAATAAAATATAACTTAAAATAATTTACAAATATAATACATAATGTAAACTCAACTATAATTAAAAATAATACATATCTATAGGAATTACTAAAAATATTAATTACCTAAAACTGTGACACCTATACAGTCGGTGTACGGGTACGGTACGGGTACACGTGTTGTATGCACGAATAGTCCTGTTAAGCTAAAATGAAGTTAGCCACGAACCATGCAGCTAGCAGTGAGCCCAAAGCTTTAACATTTTCCCGTTTCAGAAAAAACACAGCAAACGATAATCGTCGGTCTGAGAGACCAACGCGCGGGTATACGAAGGTTAATGGCGGTCACTTTGCTTGGGCCAGTGTCAGTTTCGAAGAATGCAGTCAGAATGTTGATCAATAATTTCATATAGTGCAGTCAGTTAATATCTAGCAATACTTGAACGATCAAAACGTTACTGGCTATCGTACCCCGCCAGTATTGCTAGACTTTTGCGAAGTCAGTTCGCCAGTACGATCACGACGTCGTGGTCACTAGGACTGAACCGCGTTTCTTGTCCGTAGAAATTAAGGCAGTGAAGTGATTATTTTGTAACATTTATTATCAAATTAGAAAAGTGATGCCATAACGAGTTTCTTTTGCAGCCCGTAAAACCAGTAACGTCCACTCCGGCTATGTCTGAACTAGAACTAAGATATGAAAATCCGTCATAAGGTAGTGGAACCAATCATGGACTGCTTCCGTCGCCGAGCGGTTACTATGCTGGTCTGCCACGCAGAGGTCCCGGGTTCGATTCACGGGCCTAGAGAAACATCTGAATGGCCGACATTTATTTATTTCGTGAGTTTGGGTGTAATTTGCGGATGTCTAATGTGTGTGTCCATTGCACCCGCGATAGGGGTTTTCCCTAGTACGGGGCTATAAATGTGTGCGTTATTATTATTATGTTATTGTTAGATTACGTATATTCCTTCTTGGGGTAAGTGTCTGGACTATTTAGTAGGGAGTGTTTCATACTGATAGTTCTTTATTATCTACTTGTATCTTCATTTTCTACTTGTTAATAAATTTATGTGAACCTAGACTTTTCTTTCTTCTCACTAAGGCTAGGCCACAAACTTACCACTGGCAGGAACGATTCCATAAATATCCGTAGCCGATAGGACAAAACTTCTCCCTGAAGTACTGGGCAATTAGCGCCAGTGAGGAAATTGCAGGTGAAAGAGTTCTCGGCCAAGTCGTAAGGGACAGGCACAAGTGTGGGTCCAACATGCAAGTAATAAGTTGCTAGGGTTCGCATCGAGACCATTGTGTAGGCTGAAATAGAAATAAATAAAATTATAGCTCTAATGGTTGGACAAACTGATGCAAGTGCGCTCTGGAGTAGGTAGGAGGCACAGAACAATAAATACAGTAGAAGTGGTTAGTTAGCGTCTGACGCGTGCCAACTATATGTGGTCTCGAAAGACCAATCCGATCTCAGTCCTCCATTTTCGCTTTGTATGGTATGGTTGTGTCATTCTTTCGTGCAAATTCTCTAAAATCCTAGAAAAAAGCTTTATTGTGCTGTTTTGGAGTGCAAAAATGATAACCGCACCAAAAATATTAACCCTTTTCTATATTATCGGTACGTCTTATTTTAATATTTTTTTTTTGTTACAAGAAACGAAAGTAAAGCTTATCTCCTGCAATACGCTCACTTCTTTTTTTGGAAACTAAATAACTTCAATTCGACGTCGTTCAGCAATTAATCGCTAGATGGCAGTACATTGATTGAAATTTCAATATAACATCAAAACGTTGTAACTTGCAATAATAGGTATTGGTGATATTGAACTTTCAAGGATATGCCAACAGGGTAAAGATTATATTATATTCACAAACCAGAATAGGTTATTTCTTTTTAAATTTGAAACTACGACCAATCAGTATCAAGATTTTGTAGTGTTTCAAATTAAGAATGGGTGAGTTTTGGCGACAGCGATTCTCATAGTAATCGAGGCTGAAGGCCATTGTTTTTTTGTCTCACGTGGTAGTAGGCGTAGTGTGGGTTGCCGCCATCCAGGATGATGCTACAATCTACGTCACTTGACTGACTGGAACTGGACGTTAAATTGGAGACCAGTGCCTCTACCATGAGATTACGGACAGTTGTGCCAGTTGGCCGTAGTTAAGCAAAAAAAACCCAATCTACATCCAGTCAATTTTTAGAATACGGTAGTTTGAAGTTTGAAAATGTTTTCCCACTCTTGTTTTATTTTGAAAATTTATATATTCATGTAACTCTAGAGGTACTTGCCTATGTTTTTATATTATGCATGCTTTGTTTTGAATAGTTTAGTATTTTATGAGATATTTAGGAAAATATAGCTTTGGATCCTTTTCGATAAATTATATGTTTAATTGTAGTAGCTCATAATTTCGTTTCACAGTATAGATCCATTTATTAAAATTATTACTCTTTGGTATTTATCTTGAACAAAACTATGAATATTGTATAAACATTCTTGTTTATTTTAAACGTTTCAATTATTCCTCTTACTAATATAACAGAACGGATCTTATAATTAATGTTTTACTTATTCTGAGACCAGTTTTTCAATAACAACAGTAATCAGTTTGAAATATCATAAATTGCTAATATTTTGTAAATATAACGATTAATCAAACTCTATCCGTCTCATTTGTTGCATATTCGGCTTCTTGATTTTCAATTACAAAATCAAGTGAGCCCCCAAACCTATCGATGTCATCCACAAACTGGCATTCCCTCGAAGCGACTTATAAAAATCCAGACAATCTTTGGGAATCAAATTAAACATCGATTGTAAATCGTCCAGTTTTATTTGGGGTATTTCTTTTCCATTCGGCCACAGTAGTTAAGTCGTTTTCAGATATCGTCAGAATTTTTCCTTTAGACTTCTTTTCGATATTAAGTTCTTGAAATCCCGCTTCATTTAAGGTAGTCTTCATATAAACAACACTTTCTTTTCCCTTCTGCAGTAAGATTTCTTTTGTTTTCAGCCAGTTCGTTTTATTCTTATTCGCAAAGACCTTCCAGCTTACCGATTTTCTTCTCTAAGTTTCTTGTACTCGAAAAATCTTTTTTTCCATTCTGTACGTATACTTGTATCGGGTTTTTCTTTTTGGCACTGTTAATAACATTTATGTACTCCTCGGCAGTATAAATTCTTTCATGTTTTGGGTCTTTTTGGTATTTTTCCTGTTACTGTAATGAACTAATTAGGATATAACAAAAACGATCTAGACACATTGAATCCTTTTTGTCCTTAAACTTTATTGGCCAGTTTCTTTGTTCAATCAATATTAATAAGGATTCAAGAAAATTGGATTCTTACTGTCAAATGAAAATATGAATCTGCCGTATATGTGGGATGGTATCTTAAGTGTCAAGTTGTATTGAAATCGGTTACCTGGAAAATGTGCGAAACTGGATTCATCTCCTAATTTGCCACCGTCATAGGTGGAATATTTTTTTGTAATTTAAATGGGACCAACACTGAGGTACCCTCTTTCCAATAGAAAAGAATCATCGAAATACTGGATTAATCGCGTAACAGACATACAATACAAATAGTCGAATTGAGTAAAAATTGTGAAGTAATTTACGCAGTCGCTAGCCACATCCCTCACACTAAACAAGTGGTAGAGGCACTGGCTATATGACACAACTTAGACGAGAGCTTTAGTAGCGGGCAGCTTTTTCAAATTTCAACAGTAACTAAAACGGTAGCAAATTATTGTGATAAAGTTCGTCCATGAAAGTAATACCTCCTTATCTATTTCTGCCGCCCAGTAGTAAAGTGAGCATCAATGCGTGCCAGTTTTGAAGGGTACATGAGTCTTGTCATGTCTCGGGGAGCAGTTGAAAAAAAAAACCTGGCGCACGACTTGTTCGTCCCGTTACTTGATATCGTAAAAAAAATAGAACATCCTATCTTGGAAAAGATCGTGAGAGCACTGGTTTACAACAAATATGGCTTAAAACCATTCCTCAAACTACATATTAATTTTTTTTAAAAGTCTCTTATAAGTAGAGTTTTCTTTTAATAAAGAAATAAGTGCGCATTTCACCTACATCTGTGTGTTCTACAAGTGACGATGAGGTCGACGATGTAGCATGCACACATATATAATGCTTATTCACTGTTGCCTTGAAAACGTTAAAGGTCCAAGTTATAGAGTTACTGTAACGAATATGCAACTATTATTTGGTATTCGTGTTATTCGCCCTGATTTTTGCTATTCGGGTAAGTACCTAAAAACAGCAGGAAGAAATAAGAGAAAACATATAAATTATCATATAACTAATATGAATCATGAACATACATTGTAAGTTTGCGAAGGCGCAATTTTTCGCTACTTTATCTAAAACATTGAACAAAATGTAACGAAAACGTCCGGCTCGAAGGACCAATGTTCGGAGTAGTGGTGATTGTTGTTGTTGATCGTGGAAACACGGTTTAAGTTTATAAACTTTATTGCTCAAAATAGTTAAAATTATGTTATGTTAAATGTTAAGCAATGTTATGAATGCGCCCGATCTATACGACTTATTGTAATGCACTAAAGTACAGGCGATCGGCGGTGCGTGCCGCCAAACGCTTACGTTAAAGGTGTGCGATTACATCTAACATAATTTATTTTTCTAAGAGATCATAAAAGTAACATATCAAATGAAAAGTACCTACTTATAACCTATATAGTTTACTCACGACTAAATAAACACTAAGAAAACCAAACAAATACTTATTATTTGCAAACCAGAACAAAATTAAGTTTTTGAAAGTTAATCAAATTGAAATAAATAAACAAGTACTTTCTTCATTAAATCTTAATGTTTTAAAAAACTGAAAATTTAAGTACCTATTTAATTCATTGTACAAAATTATTTACATATCATAAGTAAAGTTAATAAGTGGTATTTTTCGTGACATTTTCGTATGTGAGTTAATAAGGTCGAATAGTTTATTCGAATATTCGGCCATTCGTCACGCTGCTTGCCAAATATACTCGATATTCAGCCAGAGGCCAAATATGATATTCGTTTCAACACTACTTATAAGTAATCACGGAGTTGCGGGGAACTGCGTAGAGGCGATATCACTTGATATAGAAATTTCACACTTATATTACCAGCAAAATGCACGGCTTTGGGCTTTGGACGCCTTAGCTTAAAGTGAAAAATTGAATCTGCCATTACCAATAACACGAATTTTGGAAATACATACACCTTCTAGGTCATCAGCATAATGAATTATAATAATAGAGCACCGCAGGGCAGTATACCAGGGCCGCTCTTGTTCATAGTCAACTTTTATTATACACGCTGTCCAGGAACGGAATTCCCTGCCCGTGATGTGACTGTGTTTCCGAGCACATACAACCCGTATTATTATGTTTAAGGAGTTACTGAACATTTTCTTGACGAGCTCTTACATCTAAATATATGCATACCTATAAAAAGACCACAAGCTTGAGATGGTCACGTATTAAATACAATCACGTAGACTAATTGAAGTTGAAGTTACATACATTTCAACACCCACGCATACTCGCACACATAAAACACACATTTATTAGTTATTACTTTAATTGTATTTAAAACTTTCACAGTAACAAAACAGTAAAAATTCGTGGTATAATTTTAAAATTGCCTTGTACTCGATTGTACAAACGTAGCAGCATGGTTAATTCTTTTATTTTGCCCTTATTGTACACTACAATAGATGGAAATTATGTTCGCCAAAGCAAACTTTCATATAACCTGTCGGCATTATTATAACAACTTCTTTTCTGCATCGTATGTAGTAAACAAATCGCTACATAGCAACTACTTGTTTCTTGTTTGCTAAATTACAATAACAATAGAGCAGTACCACGGAAGAAAAAAAAACAATGGAAGTGCCTCAAGCCTCGATTACTATGAGAATCGCTGTCGCCAAAACTCACCCATTCTCAATTTGAAACACTACAAAATCTTGAAATTGATTGGTCGTAGTTTCAAATTTAAAAAGAAATAACAAATTCTGGATTGTTAATACAATTTATACTTATCCCTGTTGACGTTGAAACTTCAATATACCTATTATCAAGCTAGTTACGTTACGACGTTTCGATATTACATTGAAATTTCAATCAATGTACTGCCATCTAGCGGTTAACAGCGAACGACGACGAATTGGAGTTATTCATTTAGTTCTCAAAAAAAGAAGCGACCATATTGCTGGGGTATAAACTTCGTTTCTTGTAAAAAAAAATTATTCAATAAACAAAATATTTAAAATGTATTAATAAGACATTTTTCTAGGATTATACAGAATTTGCACCAAAGAAAGACACAACCATACCATACAAAGCGAAAATGGAGGACTGATCTCAGATAGATCTTTCGAAACCTATAGTTGGTACGCGTCAGACGCTAACTGAAAGAGCGTGTGCCGCTGCTGGTACTGCCTGGAATGTTCTGTGGATTGTAATGTAGCCAAGAGAGTAGTAGCCTCGTCAGCCTCCGCAACCTAAATACATCTTGCTTAGTAGTTTAAGTTCAAAATTCATAAGGGTAAAGAAATAGTGGTAATAAATCCAGTTTTATAAATATTATTCCCGTTTTATTAATATTTGTGCTCTTTAAAATGATAAACATTTACGTACAAGAGATTTTTGGTAACTGGTAAACAGTTCAAAAAATTAACGAGAAGAGGTGTTCGCTACTGCGATCGGGCAGGGAGTGGCGATGGAAAGAAACAAAATCAGAATAGCGAGGCAAAGGAATTATTAAAGAACCATTCAAAATTTAAAAACGAGTGGCCAGGAACCGGAGAAAATGCGATAAAAAGGTAGGATTACGATGAGGAGGTCACGTAACTAACCACTTCTATTGTATTTACTGTTCTCTGATCAATACCAAACCGTACCGTCAATTGAAGTGGCCAGGAACCTCCCCCCTCCCCGGTCTAGCGTACCTTGGGCAACAATCGGTCCCTTACGAGTACCTTATGCCAATTGGCAAATGTTTTCACTACGCTGGCAAGCATTACAGTGGACACCATCGATAAGAAGAATTAGAGCTCCTTGTGAAAGAGTTCGCCGATTGAAGTTCTCCATCTTACCTATTTCTGTCGCCAAGCAGTAATGTGAACATTAATGCGTTGCAATTTTGAAATTACAGGCACATGGCACTTGTCAATTTTATGTCCCAGGGTGACATGCGTAGTGGTAGTGTCCCTCAGATCTGGGCGATTTAAGGCTTTAAGTGACACTGCAACTGTTATGGATTGACATGTAGTTTAGCAGACACAACTTGTTTGTCACTTGATGTCATTATAGCAAGATATGAAAATGAAGCAAGAAAAGGATCCCCTTTCCAAGGTGAGGTGTTACTTTACACCGGGACAGTTGCTTCAGCTGTACCAAGCACAAGTCCGGTCGTGCATGGAGTACCACTGCCACCTTTTAAGATGGCTCTGCTACATATCAACTGACCACTTTGGATTCAATTGACAAACGTGTCAAGAGGTTTATAGGTGACTCGGAATTAGTGTAGGCCAAGCTGCAGAGCCTTGATCACCGCCGTAAAGTGGCCTGCTTGTCGATAATTTTACAGAATGTCACAAAGAGTGTGCGATGGAACTACACGATTTAATTCCGCCTTCCCCTATCCATCACCACTAGACGTAGGCTTCGGTTCCACCCCTATGTTGTGGATATTCCAAAGATTCGCACGAAGAGTTACGCTTCCACATTCATGTGGCGACCGGCTATGGAGCGGAATTCCCCGCCTGCAGACTTGTTCCCTGAACGTTACCTATAACTTGTTTAGGTGTGCATGCACCATCGTTGACCTCATCGTCACTTTCCATAAGGTGAGATGGAGGTCAAAAGCGCACTTATATTTTATAAAAAAAAAAAGATATTTTAACGCGAATAAATTTAAAATTAATGTGTATGTGAAATAAATAAGAACAAGCGACGAAAATTTGACACAGATTGACAAACGCCCGATGGCGACTGACGGAACGGGCGGCGCGGCGTATCGTTAAACCACTGGGCAAATTTCAAGTTTTGGGATGAATATGAATTTAATAAATACTTCAGTTGAAAACCATATGTCCAGATACAAATTATGTGCTAAGTTAAATATTTTATTCATAAATTAATAATTCGTTGAACATAAATTAATAAGTTGTAGACTTTAATTTTAGTCTGTTTTCATGATTTTATATGATCGTGTAAAGTAGGTACATCCTATTGTGCAACGATTCACATCTTTACAGTATCCTTAATGTGTAGGTATCGTATGTTTTTATAAGATTCATTTAATAGTGAATACATAAACCTTTTGATTTAGAAAAACCGTTTTTCCCGCTGCCCCGCCAGCGACTCGCCTTAAAAAGATACTCACGTGCTCGGAATCTCATGTTAATCTCAGCATATTCAAGCTGAGGTAACAAGCAAGGAGTTGATGTGCAGCCCACCACCTCAACGAAATCGGGAAGTTCCCCTGAATTTACTATGCCTACAACAAGCATTACAATTTTAAATACAAAATGCATTTCGTTTGTGGAAACAAATTCTTCAGACAGTCATTCATTGAAATTGCAAAATTGAAAGAGTTGTCAACAAAAATATCTTACACCTGCTGATATCAGTCTGAGCATTTGCAGCTGCAAACACAACAAAAAGGAAAAAAACTTTAGTCAACATTATGCTTGCTGTCAATTCTCTAGCAGTACTGACTAATTTGCAATCAGGGCGATTTCTTACCAGCGAATTAGTTTGGTATTATCATCGTACGTGACATTTCGCCGAAATTATTAGGGTTCCAAATACAGTTTAATTGTTCGAGCGGTTGAAGAGGAAATACTCAATCGGATTCTGTTCTTCGCGCACTATGCAATCTGGATATCTTTAACATCAGAGTGAAAAAGCAAGCATCTTCAAGGCGAACGTATACCATTTCCCTTCAACAATTTCGCTTTCCAGCAGCTAAGAGATACTGTATAAACCATGGAACAAAAAAAACAATGAAAGGGTCTTAACAATGGAAGGGTCTTGGTTTTACTGATCGCAGAAAATCTGGCGGAAGGCTGCATGAACAGAAAATGTCCACCACTAACACACAGGCTGTCCACAACTCATAGGGTTAGCATAAGCGTAGCCCGTTAGGGTGTGTCGGTGCTGCAAATCCCCCGTAAATGGTGGTTACTTTGGGAAATTTCGTATTTCTTGATCTAAACTGCGTCATATGTTGCGTTCTAGATAAAGACACACGTTAAGCAATGTTGTATCAGCAAATAGGTTGACATTTTTGTGCCTGTGATATGTTTGCCATCGTGATTAAAGGATTAGCCAGTCGACGTAAGGTACACGCTGATTGGGTACGCCAGACGTTCTAGGAATACGATGCGAACATTATTGCGAGGAGATTCCTTCCGTGCATCCCTCCAAAACGCAAAAAAAAAAAAACAAATTAGGCATACAGACTGGTTAAGCAAGTTCTTATAAAAATATTGTATCACATAAAAACTAAGCACGACGCGGAACCTGCTAATATTATCTTGCCCAATGATTTACAATTATTATCAATCATATTTGATATCTAGACAAAGATAAAACATAAATACAATACGTGCATGTGGATAATCTAAAGTCTATACAAAGAAATACTCCAAAAACAGACTTAAAAATAATTATCAATATTGATATATCATAATAGATAGGCAACTTTTTCTGTAATCTGATATTTTCAGATTGGTTATACAGCCTAAACCAAAAGAAACCAATATAGACATCGAGTATATAACCAGAAATAGAGACGAAATAAGGACCATCCATTCGTGGCAACTCATCAGGTAAATGGGCCTTATGTCACTTTTAAATATCAACTCTCGTTTGCGCTGAAATCACAAATTACAAAACAGAAATAGTACAGCGCCAACAACTGACCTGTGTGTACGTCTCCATATATTCCAAAAATATTCTGTATTTATTGTAATAAAGATAATATCTCTATAACAATTGGGTTGTTGAATTCGGTGGTGTGGGAAAAAACAGCAAAACATCTAATTACAAAATAAACGGAATCACATTTCATCGGTAATTAAATATTAGATAATATATGTAATTTTGCAATATTCGTCCATTATACCAAGGCTCAAGTTAAACTGGTCGATTTAAAGTGAAATAATTGACGACACCCGTCAGTTGTTTTGAATTCGGGCTGGAAAAACCAAGCGCAGTTGTCACACTAGTGATTTCGCAGAATAGTTTCCAAACAAATTAAATGATATTTCTTCTCTATTTCTGGTTATATACTCGATGGTCTGCATGCTACGTGTGGTCAAATAAGTGGTTTTATGTAATTATATTTGATACATTTCGGAAAATCTGCGCGGGAATTTAATTCCATCCTTAACGTTCTTGCTTCGTCGGATACTAGAAATTTCAGATACTCTTGGGGTATCCTTGAGAAACAAGTTTAAAGAAATTAAATTTTTACACTAGCGTCATGGTACATTTATAAGGAACATTGCAAAATTACAATGTGAGTCCGTGTCGTTTGTAATTACATATTTTGCTGTTTTTCCCACACCACCGAATGGAACAGCTCCACATTGTTAGAGATATTATCTTTATTACAATAAATACAGAATATTTTTGGAATATACGGATACGTACACACAGGTCAGTTGTTGGCTCTGTACTATTTCAGCTTTCTAATTTGTGATTTCAGAGCAAACGAGAGTTGATATTTAAAAGTGATATAAGGCCCATTTACCTGATGAGTTGCCAGGGATGGATGGCCCTTATTTCGTCTCTATTTCTGGTTATATACTCGATGATGCAGACACAGTCACAGTGAAAAGTAGAATTTCTTTCTTATTTTGTTGAAGAGGATCTTGCTTAGCCATAAACATGTAGCTACAAACTATCAAAACAACAGTACTTAAATAAGAAAAATAGCCCAATAAAGTTTATTTACAAGCCACTTTCTGTTCCTAAAAGCGCTCTACATTACCTGCATGTGACTGACCCAAAGCAGTACCCCATTGCCATATATTACATTCGCCGCTCAATCGGACAGAGAAATTGTACACG
This sequence comes from Hyposmocoma kahamanoa, assembly GCF_003589595.1. Classification (NCBI taxonomy): domain Eukaryota; kingdom Metazoa; phylum Arthropoda; class Insecta; order Lepidoptera; family Cosmopterigidae; genus Hyposmocoma; species Hyposmocoma kahamanoa. The sequence continues at coordinate 3,965,787 of NW_020653575.1, read as the reverse complement.
TTTTTCCACATCATACAAAGCTAGGGTATATGTGATTTTTAGATTGAGGAACTTTCTTCGGCGAAGGAGGAAATGCCTACATTGATTTATTGTAGCTGTCCCCAGAGTTTGACGACAGATGATAACAATAACTCTCTTATTACTGCTTGATGGCAGAAATAGTTATGGCGGCAGTACTCCCCTGGACGAAATCTATCAGAAGGAACTCTACTGCTACTAAATCACTCCATCACTCAGAACCTACTAAATCACATATCACTTCCCCATTAACTTTTCAATCAGAAACTAAAATTGTAACACTTTTGGACTTCCCTGTAATCTTTTTTTTAATATCAAGTGACAGGACGAACAAGCTTGCGCCTGATGGTAAGCTACACGCCTGTCCATAACAGTTGCAGTGCCACTCAGTACTTTAAATCACAAAGATTTGACGGGCACTGCTACTGCGCTCGTCACCCTGAGACATAAGTTGACAAGTCCCATGTGACTGTAATATTACCAGCACCTTTACCCTTCAAAACCGGAACACACTAATGCTGACATTCCTGCTTGGCGGCAGAAATAGGTAAGGTGGCAGCACTACCCTGGATGAACTCTTTCACAAGGAGCTCTACTGCTATAAGATAGTAGCTACTAATTGGTTATGTTGGTTAATAAACAACCCCCTATATTAACGGAACTAACTCCTTTAGACGTTTATTGCCTATTTACTACTTACTACCTATTTACCTATTCCTAACTCCATTTAGCATAAGGGGTGCAAATTAATAACAACTTTTTTATAAAAACCAATCAACTTTGAAAATTTGTGGAATTACAACTGTTTGCCAAGTTTTATCGGAAAGTATGAAATTCTATAAACCTGATTCATCAGATAATTTACCGCCTTTAGGCTGCCTTTCCGCCAAAGATGCGCGACGTAGCGAGGCGGTGAGCGACGAAAAAATCCACCAATACGATTACTTCATTTTCCTAGACTCTCTTAGCGCAGCTCAGATGGAAAAGAGTTGGCGGAGCTAGATATTTGTACATACAAAATAGCGAGAGATGTTTTCGAGAAATGTGTGCGAGGGATGCGGGCGAGGAATGTGTGCAAAACGGTGTAGGAAACTAGAGCTACTGAAAGTATGACACTAACTGACACATCGCCACCGCTCATCCCACCACACCGTACCCCGCCCACCGCATAGCTGAAGAGTTCGTAACGTATCCTCGCACCTACCTACCTCGCACAGCTTTGGTGGAAAACATCACACCGTTTCACAGCGCCGCTACACACCCTCGCACCGCCTCGCTACCTCGCACATCTCTGGTGGAAAGGCAGCCTTAGAGAAGGAATACTTTCTTCAAATTTTATCCATTCAAACTACCGCTTTGTATAAATACTCTCGATTTCAGAAGCTTCGTTAAAAATAAGTTTTAAAGTGATATGAAGGACAGATAATATTTTTACCGTGATTTGATTTTTGAACATTTTGTAACTGACACCAGTTCAATTTATGCATGCAATCATCACGTAAAATATCGGAAAAAAAAATGTCTGCCTATATATCCTACTGCTGACAGAGTCGTGTAGAGAAGTAAATCAGTATTCCAGTCCCGTGCAGCGCCCCAGTGTAAATTATGATCGATGCGAACGATTATAGGCCTTAACAATTTCACGTGCTGTAACCGAAACAAATACTGCGTTCCGCTTTTTTTTCTTTTTTTTTATAACATCAAGTGACGGGACGAATAAGTCGTGATGGTAAACTACACGCCTGTCCATAACAGTTGCAGTGCCACTCAGAGGTTTACATTGCAAAGATCTGAGGGGCACTGCCACTGCGCCCGTCACCCTGAGACTTAAGTTGACTAGTCTCATGTGCCTGTAATTTCACCAGCACCCTTGCCCTTCAAAACCGGAACACAGTAATGCTGACATTACTGCTTGGCGGCAGAAATAGGTAATGTGGCAGCACTACCCTAGACGAACCCTTTCACAAGGAACTCTACTGCTACTAAACTACGGTTCCGGTGTCCTGGTGAAATTACAGGCACATGAGACTTGTCAACTTCGGCGCTGTTCCAGTTATTTGCGATTTAAAACTCTGAGTGGCACAGCCAAAGAACAATAAACACAGTAGAAGTGCTTAGTTTACGTACCACGTGTGCCAACAGGAGTTCCGTAAACTCGAGCTCCAGCCCGCCATTTTCGCTTTGTATGTACAGGACCATAGTATCAATTTTTCTCACGCAAAACCCCGAAAATTGTAGAAAAATGCCTTTTCAATGGTGTTTCATCTTATCATTAAATCTCATTTTATTTAATTTTAATACTTTTTCAATATTCTGTTTATTGTAAATAATATTTTTTTTTAGTTACAAAAAAATGTAAGTAAACCTTATAGCGCTGCAATATGGTGGCTTTTTTTGGAGAACTAAGTAAACCTCTCGAATTCATCGTGGTTCAGCTATTAGCAGCTAGATGGCAGCACAATGATTGAAATTTCAATGTAAAATCAAAACATCGTAACTTGCAATAATATATATTGATAGTACTGAACTTTCTCCGATATGCCAACAGGGTAAAGTTTAAATTATATTAACAGCCCAGAATTTGTTCTTTCTTTTTAGATTTGAAACTACGACCAATCATTATCAAAATTTCATAGTGTTTCAAATTATTAATGTGTGAGTTTTGGCGACATCGGTTCTGAAAGTAATCGAGGCTTCCACGCTTCGATTTTTTTTTTTCGTCTTTGGGCACTGGAACTGCTATGAACAGGTATGTCGCTTAACACAGGTGCACGACTTGATCGTCCAGTCAGTTGGTTACATAAAAAAATATTAGAATGGCCAGTACGACAAATTTCTTACAGCTTTTAAGTATTTACGTATATCTATATACCCGTCAAAACGTATTATTTACGTAACATGATACGAAATTGGAAATGAATCTAAGTCTTCTAATCTAAATAGCTTATGTATGTAAAACTACTTAAAATACCACAATACAAATTACAATTTTTAACAAACAATAATTGTTAGTGTACAAAGGCGAGCCTATCCCATAAACAGGATTTCTTCAACTAACCTTTGAATACCTGGGAGGAAAATTGGCTCATGGTTTGGCAATAAAAAGAAATAAATGGAATGCTATATACTCAATAATTACACAGATAAATTAATTATATCAAATGTACATAAGAATACATATGACGGAGGATGCTCCGGAGGCCATTTACGGAGAAACCATCTTCCATAATTGCGGCGGTTTAGAAATGAAAATGTTACTCAATGGAACAATAATCAGTTGATTGCGTAACTTCTATACACGTAACTTAACTTTTTGTTTATAATATGTCATATAATATGTTTATAAACAAGTCGTGCGCCTGATGGTAAGCTACACGCCTGTCCGTAACAGTTGCAGTGCCAGTCAGAGCTTTAAATTGCAAAGATCTGAGGAGCACTACCACTGCGCCCGTCACTCTGAGACTTAAGTTGACAAGTCCCATGTGCCTGTAATATCACCAGTACCCTTACCCTCAAAACCGGAACACAGTAACGCTGACATTACTGCTTGGCGGCAGAAATAGGTAAGGTGGTAGTACTAACCCTGGACGAACTCTTTCACAAGGAGCTCTACTGCTACTTAACTGCGGAAACATATAGCGAATGATATACTTACCTAATTTGAATTCAGATGTACTTCTGGACCATTCCAAATATTATAGAATGACCGCTGGCAGTTTACATATATATCCATATATTTCCCCGTTTACATATATATCTGCACTCCATATAGTTGGCTAACTTGCCAGGAGCGCCAACATTGCAACCTAAGGCCAGGGCTCCGTTACTTGTTCGAGGTTACGCGATACGTACCTACCGCTGAGTGTATCCGACAGTGCAAGCGCTCAAACAAATCTTTCATTTTTTACATTACAATCCTCGTTCAACCCCATCATTCGGTTCCGCACGCCAGCATGCGGCGGGGAAACGCAATTCTCACCTCTACAAACGCGTATTTAGGTCAATTTACTTTTACAGATTATGTAACAAAAAAATTCTAATCTCATGTAGGAAATATCATCGCTCAGTATTCAATCACATATTTTTTGATAGTAATCAGCAGTGAAATGTCATATCCCATTTTTATTATAAAACCCAGTTATTCCAACTGATTCAATTAATCAAATCGATTAATAATTGAATGAACGATTTCTTTGAGTTGTTGGCAGTACAATTGGCCATCACTAAACTGTCTATGGTCGGGTCAATAATCTGTTTGTATACTTTTCTGGTATAATGGATTTGGAACAGACTATAGATGTGTTTACTGTAAAATGTAGGCAGTTTAGTTCAGTAAATAAACAGTATATTTACTATTTACGAAATTAAACAACGTCTACATTAAATCAAAATCTCAGGTTTTCGTTATTGCTACACAAACGGAAAGAAATTCATGGGAAGTCAAATTAACAAAAATCAAATGCCATTGAGTTTATAAGGCGTGTTTAAGAGTCTCGGAATTCCTGCTCATCATTCAACATTAAAAAGTCTTAATTGTTGGAATCTTCACTGCCTTCACCCGTAGGACCTTCAAGTGCCGCCGACAAAGGTGGCACGATGCGAATCGGCAGTCTGATGCACATTAAAGCTGACCTGGTATTAGAGGCGTCCACTATCCTGAACTCTACAGTTGTTTGAGTGCCCTGGAAAACAAATAAACAAATTCATTCGACCCGGCTGGACTCGAACCGACGACGCCTTCAACATATCATGGCAGACGCTCTCCCAACTCAGCCACTACGGAACCAACCAACAGACCTTACGAATTTTTCTATGTGCTTGTTGACTTTTATGTTTGGTTTTTGACGACTTTTTCCTGTAGCGCCATCTGTGAGAAATCTATGCAAGTTTTTGTTCTATCAGCCAGGTACCTTTACAGCTACCAGCTGAATACAGAATTCGTCGGGGATAGTGCAATTACGCGTAACTACTACTGGTATTTAATTATAACTTTCCTTTTGGGTAATTTAGTGACCAAATCAAATTCGCGTAAATGTCGGGGCAACCAAATTAGCTTGATTTACGGGAATCTATTGTTATCAGTCCGTAGACATAACAAAGTAATAACGTTAAATCCCTCTCCTATGAAATTTGGTTTGGTGCAGATACGCGCTTTTTACCAATACTACATACGCGGATTTGCACTATCCCCGACAAGATGTTGCTTTTATTTGTTATATACTTTAAGTTCGATCTTTGTATTAATAATTATAATGAACTAGAACTAGAATTAGAACGTTTCAATATAATGAACATAGGCCGACGGCAAGTAATTAACAGTGAAGAAGAAACTAAATAACGAGCAAATTATAGGGAATTGCATTCTTCTTCTTGGGGTGCCATCACCTAACGGCTATCATAATCGACTATCTTTATGGCAATTTGGATACGTGAAGTTGCACTTATGTTGAACCACTCTGCAAGATTTTGAAGCCATGTGGTATTTCTTCGACCACGGATTTTTTGGGAAAATGTGCATTATCGAACTTACCACTACCATGAAAGATTCAATAAACATCCTTAACTGATAGGACAAAACTTCTCCCTCAAGTACTGGGCAATAAGCGTTGGTTATGAAATTGCAGGTTGGTTATGAAAGGAATCCTCGCCCAATTCGTAAGGCAGAGGCACGATTAAAGATCCAACTTGCATGTAAGCAGTGGCTAGGGTTCGCAACGAGACCATTGTCTGGGCTGAAATAGAAACAAATAAAATTATAACTCTAATGGTTAGACACGCTGATGCAAGTACGCTCTGGAGTAAGTAGCGGGCGTGGTGTGAGTCTCCTTCACCCAGATGACGCTACTATCTGACTTGACTGGAAGCATAACACTGAAGTTCACTGCTAACAGAACAAACATTCTTACACTAGGGTCACAGTTCATTTATGAAAATGTAATTTATATCGAGTTTTTAGGTTTTCGCGATTGTTACACATAGGAAATGAAACTATTTTTCCGGATTTAAATCGCGTATATTTGTTTTTTCAAACAAACAGACGTTTCGGGCCCTTTACATGTCCCATGGTCACGGTTGACTGAGGTGGTATAGTCTTCAACCAGTTATGTCTAATATTGATGCAAACCACCCTATTTTTTCACTATATTTAAAATAGTTATTAATTAAATACCTTATTTTTAATTTTACAAAGAAAACATTCCAATTTACGCTAAATTATGTTTTAAAAATTATTTTATTGAATGAATTTTTATTAAGTTCAATTTATTATTAGATAATAATAGAAATTAGAATAAATTAAAACATATGTACGCTATTTAAATCCGGAAAAATAGTTTCATTTCCTAAATGTAATTTATGTTCAGAGGAATAGTAATTTCTTTATGAAAAATAGTGACAGACATAACATTAATACGAGGAATAAAAATAAACTAGCT
>NW_020653575.1:3957599-3959325 GCF_003589595.1 Hyposmocoma kahamanoa | reverse complement strand
GTGGCGCTACTGAGGACTTCCGCCAGAGGGGCGAGCTATAGGAGAGAATCTCTGGATAGTCGCATGGAAGTTTGGTTTTTAAACACACACGTGTTTGCACACAACCCATACTAATTACTAATTTATTACTGTAATTGTGCTTAAAATTTCCAGTCACATAATGGAATGCCGTTAAAATGTGTGGAAAATTTTCTAAATAACCCTGTTTAGGACTAGATTGTGCGCCTACTCGATTTTCCACTACAATCGATTCTGTTATGGTCTCCAGTAGTAAATATTCATACAAACTTGTTTCTTATTTGCAAAATCGTTACAAACACAGAGATACTCACGTACTCGGAATATAATGTTCATCACAACATGTTGAAGCTGAGGAAGTAAGCAAGGAGGTGTTGTGCAACCAACCACTTCAATGAAAACAGGAAGTTCTCCTGTGTTGCTTATACCTAAAACAAAAATAACTATAAATACAAAATGCATTTAATTCGTAGAAACAAATTCTTCCGAGTGTTCAAACTCGTTTTGGTACACTCAAAAGTAGTGATAGTAAAACAAAACAACATAAAAATAAAAAGAAACAAAACTTTGTTTCCATCAAATCCATTTGAATGGTTCATTATTTTTATTTATTATTAGCCGTTGCCATTATTAGCCAGTGGGTTTAAAAATAATTCCTTAAGTATACATACATGTATTGCCCTCTAGTGTCGAATATCAGTATTATTAGTTTCTTCCAGGCGACGTGGTTATACAGGTACTCACTAGGTGGCGTGTAAAAAGATGCGTCATATACGGTTCCAAAGGTCAATTTATTGTTGAGTAACAAAATGTTCGTTATCAATCTCAAATTCAAATTGATACCAAGAAAATTAAATCATTTTAAATACAAGTCACTTTGAATGAGATTTATACAGTATTTAGGTGCGCATGAAACTTGTGAACAAAGACGCTGTTAATGCAGTCAACATTTTGTTTTTTTTTTATTTGTAACTGTAGATGTAACAGGTATTGACGATTGTAATTGTTTGTTTTCTACCACTATCACGAATGATGCAATTTAATAATGTGATATCATAATTTAATATCGTACACAAAACCACATACTGTCGTAATTCAAAGTTGTGGCATTGATGAAACACAATTTGAAAACAAAAAAGAAAAACTCAATGAAATTATACTATGTAATAATTTAATATGATTAAATAGTGTAACTTATGAACTTAGTCCTCTGACATTGGTGTGCCCTTGCAGGGCATCACGTGATTACCACCAATGAACCTGATTCACAATACCGAAAGTCGCAACATCGATGGCCTTTGCTTCGAAAACGTTACATCGATTGGTCGTTACAGCCAAAGTTTGTTAAATCAACGGTACGCCACATCGACAGGACACTATATCGAAGGTCTATAAAGCCGGGTCTATAAAACTCACTAGCGAGCTGTAACTGTAACCGTTGCATGTTATGTAACCAAAAATCATAGTGTGTACGTGGTTCGCGAGCTTGCCTTCAAGCTCGCGAACCACGTACACACTATGATTCTTGGTGCAGTGAGCCGTCTAATTGAAGACTGTTTCAAGCGTAGGGGAGCGTGGGGGAATGATAACCTACTAAGGAAAATTGACAATAAAAATCATAGTTTATGCAATTAAAATTTTTATTAGTTATGAACATACGCTTCATATATCTGGGTACTAAATAATCACAGAAAAAAATATGAAACTA
>NW_020653575.1:3888644-3952599 GCF_003589595.1 Hyposmocoma kahamanoa | reverse complement strand
CATAACGTCGACGCAGTGGCGGAATTGCCCTAAGGCCCAGTAGGCACGGGCATACGAAGAGGTCTCATCACGCCTTGAACCTCTGCAACTGCGTAGAGATGTTGCATCGCTTAGCGCCTTTTACCGCATGTACCATGGTGAGTGCTCTGAAGAACTGTTCAACCTCATCCCCCCTTCCCCGTTCCTGCTCAGAAGCACGCGTGCCGGCCTTCGTAGTCACCGTTTCACTACCTGCCGCATTCCATCGCGTACTAAAAGGTTCGGTGGCTCCTTTCTCTGCCGCACGGTTGACAAATGGAACTCCCTTCCGGCACATGTCTTCCCTCCCTCTTATAATATGGGGTCCTTCAAACGAGGCGTGAAGAGGCATATTGTAGGCAGGCAGGGTGGAGGTGGCTTGTGCAGTGAAGGTTCCATCGCTGCACTAGGTTCCTTCGCGTTTGGATACCACTTTCCACTTAACATCAGGTGGAGTGGAGTCATTTGCCTGTCATGTATAAAAAAAAAAGTGTGACCAGATTTTAGTGGTGGCCAATCGTGACAAAAAATTCACTGATGATAAAAGTGATAACAAGAAATAACTCAAAGTACTTAAATATTCTAAAGGCTCACGCTCATTATGGCGGGCGGCACTGCACCGCATCGTATAACAAAAAAATATAGATATGTTACATACGAGTATCTATAATGTATGTATATTGACTACATCACTAAGTCTGTCTGTCTGTCAGATCGCGATAAATTCAAAAACTACTGACCGGATGCTAGTACTGTAGCAGGCTGCATAAATTGTATTTAGAATTGTCTAAATAAATGTGGGTTTGTATCATTGACTTACAATTATATGGACGTCGAGTCCGCGCTAAAAAGTGTCCGCACTTGTAAGGCGCTAAAATCGTATACAGAGCGCCAAACTCCGCTTTAGTCTTCATTTGTTCGACTGACAGCGCGATACTGCGAGACATTACAATTTAAATTTCGAATAGGTTGACTTGGGACATTTTTTTCGTGGTTTTTGTATTAGACCCGTCGTCCATTTATTTGTAAGTCAATGGTTTGTATTAAGAATTAGATAAAATAAAAGAAGATAGTGGTCAAAGGAACATCGCGGTGGTTCTAAACGAATTTTCTAGTTGTACGCACGCAGTAAACCTTTATTTAAGAATATGTTCCTCGTTTCTTGCGGCACTGAAGTGTCCTAGGGGTGCGGTAGGGGCTTCGGAAGCAATTGAGGGGCGTTGTTGTTGTCCAGGGAGAGCCATCGCATTTGAAAAAAACTTTTAATTATCTATATAAACTACACTACAAATATATAATTTTTTTCCTTGTAATTTTTTTGTTAAGTATTTAAAAAATACGTTTTCCAATATTTTTTGTAACTGACGTTGAGATTTTTTTATCTTGCCTAAGTCGGCGGTGAGCCAATCGGTGTAACGTTTTCGATACAAAGACCATCGATGTTAATTGCGACTTTCTATATTATGATTACTGAGTAACATTCCATCTTACATTTGTGATGTGATATGCAATAAACAATTGAATTGAGTAAAGAAATACTTACAACTGCTGACATCAGTCTGAGCATTTGCAGTTGCAAATACAGCAAAAAGGAAAAACACCTTAGTCCACATCATGCTTGCTGTCAATTCTTTAACAGTACTGACTAATTCCACATCTAGGCTATTCATTACCCGCGAATTACTAATTACTTAATTATCTTGACATGTGATTTTGTGATGTGATAGCCGAGATTAATTGGGGTTCCAAATGCACTTTGATTATTCCAACAGATATGATGTAAATTCTCTAACGGATTCTGTTCTTTCCGTTCTATGCAATCTAGATATTTTTAACGTCAGAATGTGTTGTTAAACCTATTCGCGAAATATTAATATCCTGCTCGATACGGCACGTATTGTTCGTCGACTAACGTTCGACTTCAAATTGCTCAAGACTGTTTATTACGCCCTGTGTCAATCCATTTTGACGTACTCAATTTTCTCCTGAGGCGGCGCCCCTAAAACACTACTTCTGACACTAGAAAGGGCCCAAAGGGCCGTTCTAAAAGTGGCATCTTTTCGCACTGTATCCTACAAGAGATCTCTATGCCCATTGGAGGGTTATTACGGTACGCCAATTGTTCATACAGATGGTTATTCTAAGGCAGCACTGTCTTCTTCCTTATGATCCAGCCCTTAAACAAACCAAACGTAGACACTATATGGTTTCCAATAGGTCATTTCCAAAGACCTCTTTTACCTACTTTTAACTTTTCTATTGAAACTAATTTGTCATACTACCTTATCTCAAAATAACAAATGAATAGTGTATTTTCAAATCATCACGCCAACGTAGGGTACGTACGTACGTAACGTGTTAGTAATTTCAAAAACATCATAATATTGTATCATTGAGATCCGGTGTTGTTTACCTGGTGACCTATACCTAGTTTAGACACCAGTCTTCCACCTCGCAATTTCACTGTACGTTATTCTTTACATTAATTACCCTGTTGGAAAGAACAGTAAATAATTTTGAATTTTTAAATTTGAATTGATGGGTGTCGTCAATTGTTTCACTTCAAAACGACCAGTTTAACTTGAGCTTTGCTACAATGGACGAAAATTGAAAAATAACTTAATTTTTATTTAATTACCGATGAAATATGATTCCGTTTGTTTTGTGATTAGATGTTTTGCTGTTTTTCCCGGACCGCCGAATGGAACAGCTCCCCATTGTTATATATATTATCTTTATTACAATAAATACAGGATATTTTTGGAATATACGGAGACGTACTCACAGATGTCGACTAAGGCGAAGCTCCGAAGTTGGCGGCGTTAGTGGGCTCGCATGTGGCTTGTGTAGCCAATCTTCTGTGCTATGATCTTCGCGCACTACGGGCATGTTCACTAAATAACTGATTACCGCAGATATTCGTGCTTTGAATTCGTTATACTCCTGACATCAATGACCCTGGTCTCAAACTAGGATATGCCCAGGACTTTGAGTCTCATTAAGCGCCCATTGTGCTAAACCTTGAGTATATGAGGTTGTCAAATAGGTTTATTGGAACTCGCTTTGGATAAATACGTGTAAAAATGTTTAATCTTATCCCGCCGCCCCTTTCCTGCTTCGAAGCACGCGTGCTGGCCTCTGTAGTCACCGTTTTACAACTAGCCGTATTCCATCGCAAACTAAAAAGGTTTGGTGGCACCTTCCTCTGTAGCACAGTTGACAAGTGGAACTCCCTTCCAGGGCACGTATTTCCTCCGTCTTTGAAAAATTAGTAGGCATCTTGTAGGCATACAAGACTAGGTGGCTAGGGCATTGATTGTATCAACAATGCACTTGGTTCCTTCATTTTCCATTTTACATCAAGTGGAATAGAGTCATCTGCCCGTCGTCATGTATAAAAAATATATATTTTCTAAAACTTCTTAAAACTTGCAAGGTTGTAATAAACCTGGCTGTAATTTGGCCAATATAGTAAAAAATTCACCTTCGTGTTAACCGGTTGCAGGATTATTCGGACAAGGTAAATAATTATACTTTACGCAAACCATCCGAGTTTAGTCTTTGAGTTCAGGAGTTCTCTGCGTTTGTACTTTAGATGGATTTTGGAGAATTTGTGCCAGATTGCCATTGTAAGTGATCGTCACGTGTAGGGGTCAATACACGCTTTGCATTTTAAGCTGGTTTTTGTCGTAAGCACGTACAACGTACAACGTACAACCTTATAATCTAGCACACGAAATCGATTAATACGGTTATTCAACTAGAAACAGTAAATTTAACACACAGGAGGGAAGTTCGGTGGTAGACGACTGTGATAACGGCTGATTCTTAATTGAGAGGTAAACGGTTCGAATTCATGTGATGTCGCATAATGGCTAAAGAAGGCATAAGGGGGTTATTTGATGATTTTATTTTATCTTCGCTTAATGGCGGCCACTGAACCGTTACAAACGGTGACTTTTAGAACTAACTGTGCAATTTAAGGCTTGGGCCAGTGTCAGTTTCGCTATAATTATGTTGTCATCAATGACCTAATTGGTAGGCGATGGTTGTCATGACTTTCTTTGTTTATGAACGTCACGTCATTCGTAAGCAGTGATACGCAGAGAGGGTAGCGCTGTTGTCATTTAGATGCATTCAGATAGTTCAGAATGATTAAAGTCCTCCGACGTGATGCGATGTTATTTGGAAGGTTGCCATATTAGCTTTATAAAAGAGCATGCACCGACAAAAGCGGATTTTTAGTGTCAGCGGCATGGAAAGTAAAAAACAACCGCTTGTTCTTTCTGTGCAAATTCACCACGTGGCCTTTCAAATCCGTTTTAAATTAATATATTTTGTACTTTTGTAATTCTTGATGTGAAAAGTGAATAAGTTAATTGCAATTCTGGTACATTAGACAACTGATATTGGATTGATCATTAAAGGTCTGTCAAATCTCTGGGATTCTCTGACATATGTAATAGAAAACTGAATCATGTAATCACTGTTCACATTAGTGAGTTAACTCAAAAATAAATCATTCCCGCTCTATTTCTGCATCAATCCGACCGTGTTTGGTCACGGCGAGTACTTTCACTAGTAGTTGGGTTGGCGCTGATGCGCTGTAAGTGACTAATTTAGCCAATCTTCGCAGCGAACCCTCCTGCACATTGATTACCTGAATCACCTCCAATTACCTGAAAACACCGCCAACGTGTTTCTAGTTAATGGCCGAAGGTGGGCTTTCCTTTATCTCGTCACGTTTAGCATCGAGTTCAGCTTTACGCTGCTCTTCAAACTCGTGGAGTTGTCTCTTCACAATCCCCCGCCAATCACGGCACAGTGCTGCCAAATCTTCCATTGAGACTGCTCAATGCTATATCTAATGCAATGTCCAAGTCATATCAATCAAAGCGCGTGGATATCCACTTCACAACCTTCATCATCGTCATTATCAACCCGTACAGGTAGGACCTACTGCTGAGCACGGATTTGATGTGCACAAATATCTATTTACAACGAGCAACTTCTAGAGATTCTTATTCATTCTTCTCAGGGAAATCTGCCTTACGAATGAGCACTAATGTGTAATCAACTTGATTTAAATTGCAATTTTCTTACTCAGGAAATAAAGACATTTTGATTTAATGTCTCCTCCAAGAAGAGGATTAGCCCATATTCCGCGACCAAAGTATACTTGATGAGGATAACTGATATCATTGGTGAGTAGGTACATAACACGTCTTGAGTTTTTATGTTTCGTTCGTCTTGACTTGTTCTTCTTAATCGCTCACTTTCCATCAGGTGAGATGGAGGTCAAATGCGTAGTTATTTTTTATTAAAAAAAAAAGAACATAGTGAATGGCTGTCACCAACTACGAGAGTTGATAAATTTCGGCTGTGGATCATAATCTTTACTCAAATTTTAAGGATTTTAAAGGAAAAAGTTTGTTTCTTTAAAATGGCCAATCCTTGAGTCTGCTAAACAGATCCTTCAATTTAGCATAGGCCATCCGCAGTACCCTATTTCGTTATAACATATTTTTTTTAGTAGTAAAAAAATCATCCTTTTTACTTTGTACTGGACAAAATGTTGTAAATAAAAAAACTAATTCGAAATTTATAAACTTTAGTCAAATTAAGAGAAATCGGAAGGTTACGGTGGCAAAAATTCATCACGGGTCATTAGGCGCGGTTAATAACATTAATGGGAATCCATATTTAAAATTCAACACTTAAACAGTCGCCATGCTTTCATCCTTAGGGCCTTCAAGTGCCGCCGACAAAGGTGGTTCGACGCGGATCGGCAGTCTGATGCACATTAATGCTGAGTTCGTATTCGAGGCGTCCACTATCCTGAACTCTACAGTTGTTTGAGTGCCCTGGAAAACGAATAAACAAATTGTTACATAGACAAATTACACCTTCAATATTCACATTATTATCTGATGATGTTAAGCGACGATGTGACCGACGATGGGACGCGTTTGCCTAAATATGCCTATTCACTCTAGCCTTGAATAGCCCCAAATTGTACTTTTCGGGAAATACAGATCATTTCACAGATTAGAGCATTTCATTCCTTTGCCGTACGCATCAGAAAGGAGGAAGCAAAGCGCTTAGTACGAATATCAACGACATAAGAATGGAGTGCTTCGGACCTTCTAGTCGACCGAAGGAGGAACGGTGAGGGTGGAACTAAATTGAATGGTTCTTGCGCACACTCCCCGAAATGTATCCGATAGAAAACCGACAAGAAGGCTACTCTGCGATGGTCGAGATCTTATAGCTTCGACTCCACAAGAGAACTTTTCGCTCCACCGAGTCCAAGGTAGCTAACTGGTAATGGGCAGAGCCGTCCCAAAGGAGGCAGCAGTACTCCATACACGATCGAACTTGTGTTTAATACAGATTTAAAAGCTGTTCAGGTGTGAAGTACCGTCTGACCTTACGAGTACCTTTTCAGGCAGCAGGTTTTGCCAAGCACTCGATGTATCGCTCAATGTTGTGGTTGGGTCATAAGGCCAGACCAACTAGCTCAAGGTGGTCCTTTATCGTCACGAATACATCTCGGAAAGTCAGGGTACGGTGTAGGGGACTCCGTTTTGATGTGAAAAGACACGCCTGTGTTTTAGCCACATTAAACCTGACCCTGTTCACATCTCCCCAGTCGGAAGCCGCTTTCAGGCTCAGGTTCAACCGGGTGACCATCGCTTCTCGTTTACACCGGATCTCTTCGCTGTTGTCTCGGGCGTCTAGCACATAACTCTGTACCACAGCGTCTTTTTTAAGTATCAAAACAAAATAGTCGGACACTGGAAGACAAAGGATTTCTGGAATAATTTAGAATGGCCCTTCAAGTCTTTTTAATCGACTTCAAAAAAGGAGGAATTTCTCAATTTGACAGTATTTTTTTTTTGTATGTATGTTACGTGATTGCGGCATTTGTGAACCGATTTTGATGAAAGAAGGTATACCTCAGATGTGGTTCCATTTAAATGTGAAGAAAATATTCCAGCTCTAAGGGTGGCGAACTAGGTGATGAATGACTTCTGAGGTCGGTTTTTTTAGTACTCTGTACTGATTTTTATTTAGTTAAATATCTGAACACTTTTTTTATAATATCAAGTGACGGAACAAACAAGTCTTGCGCCTGATGGTAAGCTACACGCCTGTCCATAAAAGTTGCAGTGCCACTCAGAGCTTTAAGTCGCAAAGATCTGAGGGGCACTCCCACTGCACCTGTCACCCTGAGACATAAGTTGACAAGTCCCATGTACCTTTAATTTCACCAGCACCCTCACCCTTCAAAACTACGTATGGTGGCAATATTTATTTTGGGGAATTGCAGAAAATGTTCTATATCTAACTTACCACTGGCATGAAAGATTCAATAAGCATCCGTAGTCTATAGGAGACAACTTCTCCTTCAAGTACAGGGCAGCGAGCGTTGATGAGGAAATTGCATGTCTCTGCATCTTCACCCAAATCGTATGGCACAGGTACTGTTACTGGTCCCATTTGCAAGTAAGCAGTGGCTAGGGTACGCATCGCGACCGTTGTGCGGGCTGGAATATAAATAAATAAAATTATAACTGATGATTAGCAAACTAAAGTGGTAATGAAATTTTGACTGCCTCTGTGGCCCAACGGTTACCATGCCGGACTGCCACGCAGAGGTCCCAGGTTCGATTCCCGGGCCGGGAGAAATATTTATATGGCCTACATTTATTTCTCTCGTGAGTTTGGGTGTAATTTGTGGTTGTCTATGTGTGTGTCCATAGCAACCGCGACACAGGGTTTCCCTAGTGCGGGGCTATGTTGAGTGTGTGCGTTATTATTATTATTATTAATGACTGACCACATCTGTCGCAAACTAAAGCTCGTTTCTGGAGTAAAAATGACGTCTAGTAGGCGATGGTGGCGATGAGAAATCGCGGAGCTTAAAATTGAAGATCAATATTCTATATATAAAATAATACATTCCTCACAGATAGCTACGCCAAAAAACCGTCAAGAGTCTATACCACTTCAGCGCGATCGGCCTTAGTTCATTTTTCTTGGGTCGATCGGCAGAAACACTGTCTTTATTTCAGAATTTAGTTTTTTACAAACGAAATAAAAGCGATTCTAAAAATGTATATCGTGTAGCATACGTGTTCTATTCAGTCCAGTTGTTATAAAAAAATCATTGGTATATGTAAAGTACCTATTGAATACAACGTTTTTGTTGTAAAATTTGGAGGTAAGTTTGTGTTTTTTTTTCTATCGTGAAAATTTTTAGGAAACGTATTTTCACACCGTATCGTGTATATCCTACATTTTACTATACATATATGTTGTCCAAAGGGATTCATTCATCACTGTCACTGTTACGCGGTATCAACTAAAGGCATTTGAGGTAGTTTACTTAAAACCGAAGTTCTGCAAGCACATAAAAAATTCATAAATTGGTTCGAATTCAACCGGATCGAAGGAATTTTTCTTAATATTCGATCTTTGTATTAAATAAATAATAAATAAATAAACACATACGTTGCTCTGATCCCAAAGTAAGTAGCTAAAGCACTTGTGTTATGGAAATCGGAAACAACGACGGTACCACAAACACCTAGACCCGAGACAATATAGAAAAGTTAGTTTTCTACACTGACCCGGCCGGGGATCGGACCTGGGACCTCAGAGATGGCAACACACTCGACCACGGAGACCGTAAAATTGTATTAATAATTGTAACAAACTGTGGAGTAATAAAAAAAAATTGAATAGTCATGAGAGTAAAACAAAATCATACAAAATCATTATTATTTCATAAAAATATTGATTGATTAACTGCCTCCGTGATCGAACGATTACCATGCTGGACTGCCGCGCAAAAGACCCGGGTTCGATTCCCGGGCCCGGAGAAATATTTGTTTAAACATTTATTTCTCTTGTGAGTTGTCTATGTGTGTCTCCATGGCACCCGCGGTACAAGGTGTCCCTGTTGTGGAGTTTTAAAAAAATCGTTTTTTGTCATACAAGCATTCTTTCTCTCTAACAACTCTTTTTCTGATGACCCTTATTTGCAAAATGTACAAATTTTATTTATTTATTTTTCAACAATGCCTAGAAGCATCAAAAAGAATATGCAGCCACCTTCTCGAATTCCGATAACGGGCGCTCAATCAAATATATAATATTTAATCATTAAGGGTTAATTCCAGTCAGCCTCGCTCAGCAGCTTGAGGCGGATGAGTTTCTGTGGCGTGTCGCTTCCAGCACTAATATAGAAGGCCGTCCTGCTCGATACGGCACGTATTGTTCGCCGGTTCTTGAACTTGAGTCCCTGACCCCGGACGGTTGTGCCAATGCCGGGAATACCGCCTCTCCCATTTAGAAATTCAAAATTATTCTTTTAGGCCAAAGTTTTAATAATATTATGTGGCTGACAACAACACTTTTGCCTGGTTTCGAACTAGGAAATTCCTAGTACTGTGAATTCCAAAACTTCGCACACACTCCCTAGAACACCCAAATCAGAACCAATTTACAATGGTTCATTTCCCAAATTGGTCCTACCGGGAATCGAACCCAGGACCTCTGCATCCAACGTCCACAATGTAAACCGAAGACCACCGAGATCGAATCGACGACTGATGGTAATACATGAAAGATACTCACGTGCTCGGAATACAATGTCAATCTGAGCATGTTCAAGCTGAGGAAGCGCGCAAGGAGGGGTCACGCAACCCGCTACATCCACGTTGAGAGGCAGATCCCCTGGGTTGCTTATACCTGGAATAAGTGTTATCATTTTAAAAATGCATTTCATTCGTAGAAACAAATAAAGATAAAGATCTGATAAATTTATTTCAATATGACTTAATATACAATACAAGTAAAACAAATGTAAATAAAGCTATTATAGTATTCAAATAAGAATTAAGAAGAGAATCTAAATTATACGTTCTTCATAATAAAGCTATAACATTTTAATATTAGCACTATAAATTTACGCCTGTATTTTTAGCATCGTTTTGGGCAAATTTCTTTATATTACAGCTTAAATATGAATTTTCTATATTTAACAATAAAATAATCAGTAGTTATAAATTAATGGTTAATACCTATATAAAAATAATTATGAAACCACTACCAGCAAGTCATCTGTTTCATTGTAAGTTTGACTCTTAAGCCACAATTTGACGGTCTTTTTTACATTCTATTTTATTCATGGCGAAATAATTCTAAGGAATGTACCAAGGAAGCAAAAGAATCTATGCGAGTGTGCTGTGCGGAGTTGTGTATTAGATGAAAAGGTATCGAGGCGGCGGTGGCTGGTTAAAGTAACGGAATCAAATGGAGTAATTGAGTGCTTTTTCAAAATTATTTGTTGGATAAACAGTTACCGAACCAAGAGGACATCGCACTCGTTTAGGAGTTTGCGGGTTGGATAATCGAAATCACAGAAGACGGAACAGCTCTCTGCGCTCTATCCAGGATTTTCAGGGTGGTGTTATATGCACGTAAATAGCAATGACCGAGTGTCATTACTACATTATACATTAAATATTCAGTAGTATTTATTTGTTTAGTTACCGATTAGTTAAAAACCTTAAGTATAAATTAAATATTTAGTGCTCCGTTTGCCGGTCGGTTGTAGCAAGCGAATAGATATAGTTTTAGGTGTAGACTGAAAATCAGCAATGCTGAGTCTTCAACCTTTTTATTCACATTTCTGTTTTAGTTGTCGCTGTTTTTTTATTTGTACTAGTTTTATGTGTATTTTGTGGATAAATAAATGTCTTTTTATTTTTATTTATTTATTTATGATTAACAGATACACTGATTTGAGAAGGGCGCCGCTAGCAGCAAATCTTAATTTTTTTTAAATATGATCAATTTTCGAACTCTAGAAGTAAGCGCTACATGGTGTTTGAAATTAAGATGTTTATTAATTATGACACCTAAATATTTAATGTTGCTTGTGCTGTCCAGTGTTGGACAAGCACAACGGCTTACGGCAACAACTAACATTTTTTTATCCCGTTTGTCGCCACCTGGTACCATACAGAATTTTTTTTTCCCATTTGTCGCTAGTAGAAATCACCACGGGCAACAACTGAGACGTTTTTTATCCCGTTTGTCACCACCTGATAACATGGGATTTTTTTCCAGTGGTGACAACTGGTAATAACCCAAATTAACTCATAAGAGTGGTTACACAGCAGCGGTGCAAACGCGTCCCGTTACTACTAAGTAAAAAAAAAGTTGTGATAGCTACTAAGCTATCACAAAAAACACAATAAAATTAAGCTTAGACAAATTAAGATTATGAGTTTCCATTTCGATAATTTAGTGACTAAATTAAATTCGCGTAAATGTCGTGACAACTAAATTACTGCGATTTACTATCTACGATTATCAGTCCGTAGACAACATAAATTAATGTTTACTGTGCAAACATGAAAGTCTTAGCCATTGAAATACCTATAAATACCTACATATAACAACAGATGAGTAATAACGTTAAATCCCTTCCCTATAGTAATTTGGTTTAGTGCAGTTACACGCTTTTTTTTTGATGATCAGGTTTTTAAAATTACAAATTGAAAATGAAAAGCAAAAGAGTTTCTGACCAAAACATAGCTTACTTGCGTATGTGACTATACACCCTTCTTGCTTTTGCGACTTTATTTTTATATTTTTAATATTCACGCATCTTAACCTGCTTACAAAATATTCTTTGAATGTTTTTGTTCTTTGTTGTTTATAAAAAACTAGAACTATACTGGATTATGTAAGAAATTTATGAATGTACCAAAATTTAATGTTAACCACTAGTCTTTGTGTTCTACCATGCATACTTTATAAACTTATTGTAATATACTTAGTTATTGTTATTTTTGGGCAACACACATGACGGACGTAAGACCTAGCTACCCATTGTACAGGGGATCCTAGTTTGGGAGCTAGGCACACTGTACATATTTTTGTGTGTTTTGCAATAAAGATATTATTATTATTATTACTTACATTGGCTAACTTGAGTTTGGGCTCTTGCAGCCGCGAGTACAGCAAAAAGGAAGAACACTTTGGTCAACATCGTGCCTGCCTATAAAGAACTGACTTCAGTTAATACTGACTAACTCCACGCCTAGGCTATATATTACCAGTCAACATTGATACTATCTTGACAGTTAAATGTTTTGATTGATCAATTAGGGTTCCACATATAATTTCACTACGTGAACAACGACGAGACATTTAAGGTCAAAGTGAATCTTCCAGGTGAACGTATACCACAGAAGGAAAACAACAATGGAAACGCCTTAAGTCTCGATTACTATCAGAATTATTGGTCGTAGTTTCAAATTTTAAAAAGAAATAACAAATTCTGGATTGTTAATATAGTTTAAACTTTATCATATTGGTATCGTTGAAAGTTCTATACCATCAATACCTAAGTACTATATTAACCAAGTTACGACATTTTAATATTATATTGAAATTTAAATGAATGTGCTGCCATCTAGCGGTTTATTGCTGAACGACGACGAATTGGAGTTATTATTTTGGTTATCCAAACAAAAAGCGACCATATTGCAGTGGTATAAGCTTTACTTTCGTTTCTTATAACAAAAAAAAATATCGATAAAAAGAAATTTGAAAATTTATTATAATAACACTTTTCTATGATATGAAATACCACCACGGGTAATATTTGGTGCGGCCATTATGTTTGCCCTCCAAAACAGCACAATAAGGCATTTTTCAAGGATTTTAGAAAATTTGCACGAAAGAATGACATAACCATACCATACAAAGCCAAAATGGCGGACTGAGCTCAGATAGGTCTTTCAAGACCTATAATTGGCACGCGTCGGACGCTAACTAACCACTTCTACTGTATTTATTATTGTTCTGTGACGTGTACTATCCCATTCGGCGCATTGGCAGTACCTTTCAAGTCTTTGCCATTTAAGGCTCTGAGTAACACTGCAATGTGTCACTGGGTCACTTGGTATCATAAAAGTATAAGGAATTCGAACACCATCAAATACCACAGGTGTTAAGGAGTGAAGATCACCACATAGGGTGATGATATTTTAAAAGATGATTCTACGCCTCACAAATGGTTGTGTTAAGTTGTGCCTGATGTTGAGCGACACGCCTGTCCATAGCAGTTGCTATGCAACTCAGAGTTTTAAATAGCAAAGATCCAGATGGGCGGGCAGTGCCACTGCGCCTGTCACACTGAGACATAAGTTGGAAAAGTCCCACATGCCTGTAATTTCACCAGCACCCTTACCCTTCGAAACCGGAACGCAGTAATGCTCATAGTGGCAGTACTTCATCATATGGAGACGAACTCTTTCACAAGAAACTCTACTGCTACTAATTTCGTTCGCAGAAAATTTAAACCTCAAAAACTTGTTATGTTGCAGGTGTCGGCCTTATTTTTTATTTTTTTTAATTACGGACAGCAGGGATCCATGAAGTGTTAGTAACAAAAATAGCTTATAATTAGGTTAGTACTTAAATTCTACTACGGATTTTGTGGATGTTATTAAATGCCGCATCACGGGGCACTCACTCATATCCGCGATAGTCTTCAGTAGGCCGTGGCTACTGGCACGTATTCTGTCTTCATCCGTAAGAGTGCCATGAAGCCGTCGACGCGAGCTTCAGCAAACATGGCAGA
This sequence comes from Hyposmocoma kahamanoa, assembly GCF_003589595.1. Taxonomy (NCBI): domain Eukaryota; kingdom Metazoa; phylum Arthropoda; class Insecta; order Lepidoptera; family Cosmopterigidae; genus Hyposmocoma; species Hyposmocoma kahamanoa. Next base: position 3,938,912 of record NW_020653575.1, on the reverse strand, counting down.
CACACTACAGAACCGTGACAGCAGCATGGTTCTGGAGGCGTTATTATATTGTGTATGTGTTACCGGAAATGTATGAAATCTAGGAATTGTATAAAAATCCTAGGAAATGTATACAATTCCGAAGCTATCTAGGAAATGTATAAAATATTGTTTCAAAAACTATTTGTTACATAAATGTCCTAGAAAATGTGTACAATTCCTAGGAATTGTATATAATTCCAATATCGTATTAGGTATAAAAATAATGCTTTCTGTAATAAAACACGTTGTTAAAATGAGAATAATATTTTTTATTAAAGCACTCATTGCCCAGAGGGACTTCCGCGTTTGTATAAAAAAACCTAACTTAACCTAAATAATCCGATTCGTTTCTGCCCAGAGGGACTTCCGCGTTTGTATAAAAAAAACCTAACTTAACCTAAATAGTCCAATTCGTTTCTGCCCAGAGGGACTTCCGCGTTTGTATAAAAAAAACCGAACTTAACCTAAATAATCCGATTCGTTTCTGCCCAGAGGGACTGCGACGCGCGTACGCGTACCCATTGAAATCTCAAATATTTTACATTTCCGATTGCTATTTAGGAAATGTATAGATTTCCTAGGAAATGTGGCTAATATAATTTATTTTACACATTTCCGTGCGATTTTAGGAATTACATACATTTCCTAGGAATTGTATACAATGACGGATTACATACCTTTCCGGTAACATATGCAAGGCTTTGAGCGAGCTTTGGGTATAGCTGGCCCACAGGGCTCCAGCGTACAGTGGTGTACAATAGGCTCTAAAAAGAGTGACCTCCACCACTTATTTACTCCGAGAGTGCCACTTATTGAACATTGTATCATACAAGAATCGTAAGTACGGAACACTACAATTGTCACCCAATTTTTTACGGTTGTTATAGATAATATTCGATATCTATACGAAGACGAAACATATACACGTGTGTCTAATCTAAAGTCTAAACCACGACATATGAACAGGTGTACATGATAATTCCATCATGATTGGTAGACATTTTTTTTATATTAATAGTTATTTGCAGACTGATTATACAGCCTGCACTAAATAATGCAATATAGACGAGTGCCTTCATTGTGAAAAATCAAAAGCCTTGAATGTTCTCGAGAAATAAACACGAGATTTATAATGAAATAGAAAGAATATTATAACAGAAAAACATTTGCACACACGAGACGACTGCCAGGGTTTGGAGACGGCACCGGTTTTCATGGTGTCATCATTTCTAAAGTCCCAAGTTCGGTCACCGGCCGGGTCAATGAAGAAACACTTTTCCAACTTTTCTATATTGTCTCGGATGTGGGTGTTTGTGGTACCACCGTTGTTTCTGACTTCCATAATACGAGTGCAAAATCTCACAGTAAAAAATCAGGTTTATTGAATATCGCGATGTTTTATTGCCCTTATAATCAAATATTTTTGTGAAATTACTCCACTAGTTTGTTACAGTTATTAATGCAAAGATCAAACATAAAAAATTATTCATTCGATCCATTGACTTACAAATAAATGGACGACGGGTCTAATACAAAAACCACGAAAAAAATGTCCCAAGTCAACCTATTCGAAATTTAAATTGTAATGTCATCGCAGTATCGCGCTGTCAGTAGAACAAATGAAGACTAAAGCGGAGTGTCGCGCTCTGTATACGATTTTAGCGCCTTACAAGTGCGGACACTTTTTAGCGCGGACCCGACGTCCATATAATTGTAAGTCAATGATTCGATCCGACAAATCTCTTCTTGTCGATCTTAGCGTGCTTGTTGCAGACCTTTGTTTCATGGTTTTTAACGATTTTTTGCCGTAGTACCACCTGTAAGAAACCTGTGAAAGTTTTCTTCACTCAGCCAACCTTCAAAAATAATTAAAAGTACGCAGAAATGGACTCGTTCTTAAACGACCTGACAACGGTTGCTGCGGATAGAGTTGTAAGTCTGAAGGAAAGGCTTTATCTAAAATTCGTATGCAAATGGTGCAATCAGAAATGACGTAGGGAAGTAATTGCCTATTTACTTCATTACGCAGGCTCTTTGGAAGCGTCGCGGAGGCACTCGGCGTTCTTGGAGATACAGCGCCCCATAGGTAAAGCCGGCTACGCCAAAGAATTCTAAAGTGACGACCGCGTACCGAAAGACACAGCGTGGGCACACAAGGTGGACCAATGACCTAGTGAAGGTTGCAGGATTCCGTTGGATGCATGTTAGCGTGGCAATCTTTGGGGGTGTCTGAAATGATGATAATAATATAATAGTGTGTAACAATCGCGAAAACCTGGGACTCGATAATTATCTGCCCACGTGACCGAACGGTCTTTCCCGGGCTTGTAGAAGTATTTATATGGCCTACATTTATTTCGCTCGTGAGTTTGGGTGTGATTTTCTGTTTGCCTATGTGTGTGTACATGGCACCCGCTGTACAGGGTTTCCCTAGTGTGGTGCTATGAGCGTGTGCATTATTTATTTATTTAATTACTTTATTAGATATGCAATACAAGAAAAATAAGAAAAATTCAAATTTATCACTAAAACAAAAATGACAAATGGACCTATGATTATCTATCTCTGAAGTTTTTATTATTATTTATGTGTCATATTGATCGCCACACATAAGAAATCCCGGGAAGGTCCATATTAATATCTACATTTCGATGCAAGTACATAAATAACTCTACCTAATTCCGACCTCTGCCTATGATTCATCTACACAGGACTAAGGAATACGCGGGTATTTTACTTATAGCTCGTTATGATTAAGAACATACTGAATATATAAATAAAAATGTAAGTAAAAAATACAATTAAAATTTAATACATAAGAGCGGTTACACACTGCTACATTTAGTAGCGATGCAAACGCGATGCAAGCGCGTGATTGCATCGATACAATTGCGATTTATTGGCGATAACTGGGAGCTGCGACTTTACCTCCACATTGGTAAACTCAAGTTCATATCGCGCATCGCGATAAAATGCGTCAATATATTGCCAGAATTTGTTCATTATGAATTCATCTTTAGACACGTTGGCAACTGGCTGGAGCAGTGGCCCCCTGACAGAGACAAAATAAGTAATTCAAACCTTTGTCGGTCGTTCTCAGTGGGCCGCCAAAATATTGTGTTTTATACTATATATCTATATTTTCATCTATATATGCAATTTCCAATTAAATATGTTATTTTAGTAACTTACCTGTTATTGTAATTGCTATCCCGATCGTTAAAAAGGCGTAAATTATAAAAATAACCTAAATGCCAATACAAACACTGTCCTTGAATGTAGACAACGATACTTTTGTAGGAAGTCAATTCCTTTTAAAATATCTTTATAACAAAAAATTCGGAATTAAAAAATATTTAATTATTTTAAGAAAAATTCGGAATAAGCAAACTTTATATACACACAAAGTGGACCTATAATACCGGAATGATTAAAAATAAAAGGCAAAGAGTCCAAATCTATTTTTTTTTAATTTATTAAATTTCAAACAATTTAAAAAAAAAACGACGATTCTATATCGCTAGGTAAAAAACTTAGTTGTTTAACCACCTAACGACGAGCTAACAAGCTCGACACTTAAATTAACTTAATTCACTATAAGATTAATTAATTCTAGAGTATATGTCTACATTTACCTTATAAGTGCTATAGATATTATGCTACAAACCAAGATAGTGTCTCTTTAAAACAGTTTCTCTTTAATTCTATTTTTACTTACAATTACAAAACTTGTTCTCGTAAATGTACAACTATGGTACAACCATAAAGTAATTTACACATTAAAAATATAAAACCAAATACACAGTACAATAATTCCGAGATATTAAAGGGAGGTGTTATCCACTGTATAGTATTAAGTATTAGGTACTTCCGTTCAACGTTTCAAAAAAATTTGTTGCCGGAACCTGTATACTTTTTTATGACACCAAGTGATAGGACGAACAAGTCGTGCGCCTGGCGACACGCCTATCCGTAACAGTTGCAATTGCACTTTAAGATCTGAAGGGCACTGCCATTGCGCCCGTCACCCCGAGACATTGGCAAGTCCAATGTGTCTGTATTTTCACTAAGTCCCTTCACACTAACTCCCTTCAAAGCGGAAACGCATAATGCTCACATTTCTGCTTGGCGGCAGAAATAGGTAATGTGGCAGTACTTCCCTGGAATAACTCTTCCACATCCTTGTGAAAGAGCTCCTGCTCTACTGCCGCAAATTGATTATTAGGTAATAGTTAGTTTTGATATAAGTGCGGAAAGTTAGTCATTATTCACGAGTCTCGAGGCTTCTTGGCCCGAGCCAGAGGCGAGAGTCAAGACGCGAGACAAGTGAAAATGACAAATCCGCACGTGTATCAAACGACGTTTTTTAATACATTTGCGAAAAAAACTACATTGAAAGTAAAATAAAACAGTATTTTAAAAAAACTCATTTCTGCTAGTAAATTAAAATAATGAAATACAACCACTGCAACCATTATTTAAAAGTCTATGGAAATATAATTCTAACGTGCTGTTTTTGTTTATTTTCTGTAATATCGGTCTGTAACCACTTTTCTTATTATGAAGTCCTGGTACTTTTGTTTAAACTTCTTTAGAAACCCGTGCACGGTAGTGAGATACAATTTATCTGTAATACATAAAACAAATATATACATAAAAATCTCGCCTGTCACCCATTCAGGGGTAGGCAGAGACCTCCACTCGATACATTCATTATATAGTATTTGTAAATAAATATAAGTTTTAATGACGAATGACTTACGTCACAAAGCACATAAATATTAAATAAATATACAACTTCTTTAGTTCTGTGCTTAAGATTTGAAACAACAGTAAATTAAAAAAAATGGAAAAGTAAAAAGCACTAGTGCGAAAATTCCAACTTTCGGCACGATTTGTAGTGCGAAAAATACCACGTTTTGAGCAACTGTACTAAAAAATTATTTATGAACACTATAAGATTCCCATCCAAAGCAAACAATAACTTTTTGTTACGTCCTATATGTGTTATATATAATATCAATCAGTTCCAAAAATGTCAAATCACTAAAGGAAAATTACCACGAATTGTTACAAGCAGGTGGTCAAATTTTTTTACGTGCAGGTGGTATTAATTTTAATTCCAGGAGATTATTTTACAACACAGTTGACAAATATAGAGATAACAAAAAAAATCACATTAATCTATCGAGTCAGTCTTTTTTATAAACAATATACACTGATATTGCCTGTAATCGATTATGCTGATGTATGTGTTACAGTAATATCTCTCAAGTTTCTTTGAACAAGTTAGATCGTCTTATTAACAATTGCATTGGGTTCATCTTTGGTCTGCGAAAATATGACCACATCTCTACTTTTCGACGTCAACTAAATTGGCTTCCCATCCGTGAACGCAGATCCTTAAGAATTTTAACCACCCTTTTCTCCATTTTGATCGATACGGCTGCGCCTGATCACCTTTGATGCTCATTTCAATTTGAAACCGCTCGGCCGGGTTGCGAAATTCGAACTTGCTCTCTATTCTTTCTCATGGTACTGATTTTGTATCTAATTGTTTTGCCCTTCATGTAGTCCGCCTTTGCTGAGACTAAGTTATCTTTCAAGCGCATGTTGCGCAATTATCTTTTTGACAATCTTCCAGATCAGGACTGCATAATGTTGCTGTGGGTACTTGTATATTATTAATTAATATTATGTTTACCATATATTATATATGTATATGTTTAACTGCCTCCGTGGCCAAACGGTTGCCATGCCGGACTGCCACGCAGAGGTCCCAGGTTCGATTCCCGGGCCGGGAGAAATATTTGTATGGCCTACATTTATTTCTCTCGTGAGTTTGGGTGTAATTTGTGGTTGTCTATGTGTGTGTCCATGGCACCCGCCCGCGACACAGGGTTTCCCTAGTGCGGGGCTATGTTGAGAGTGTGCGTTATTTATTTATATATATATATTTAAGGTATATTTGTTATATATATGTATTGTTTATTATATATTTATATACTTATATTGGGTATATTTATGCTGTATTATGTTTATTTTATACTGTATAAATTAGCCATAAAATTTAGGCTTATGATTTTTTTTTCTGTTTTATGTGAAGCACCAACCTTTTGTTTTTTTTCTGTTTGGCTCAATGGTTGACTGGTAGAGAAAGCCTTATGGCATTAAGTCCGCCATTTGTACATTATTGTATTGTGCAAAAAAGGTTAAATAAATAAATAAACTAAATATTAATACGATGGCTACTGTTAAGCCGCTATTCTTAAGTTTTAGCAGAATATCAAACGTTCAAAATCCTGCCATTGACACTCTATCGACGCTATCGTATATTACCAGAAACAGAGACGAAATAAGGGCCATCCATCCCTGACAATTCATCAGGCAAATGAGCCATATATCACTTTTAAATATCAATTATCATCTGCGCTGAAGTCAACAAATGACCGTCTGTGTACGTCTCCGTATATTCCAAAAATATTCTGTATTTATTGTAATAAATATCTCTAACAATGGGGGCTGTTCAATTCGGTGGTGTGGGAAAAACTTCTAATTACAAAACAAACGGAATCACATTTCATTGGTAATTAAATATGTAATTTTGCAATTTTCGTCCATTATAGCAAAGCTCCAGTTAAACTGGTCGATTTGAAGTGAAACAATTGACGACACTCCTCAATTATTTCGAATTACAGCTGGCCAATCGGAGCGCAGTTGTCAACTAATGACTTGGCAGAATAGTTTTCAAACAAATTGTATGACATTTCGTCTCTATTTCATGTTAAATACTCAATGATCGACACATAACTGAGATGATTTAAAATTAGCATTGCTGTACCACTCACAGCTTAAAATCGCAAAGACCTGACCAGTGCCGACGTTACATATGGCAGGGCCTTAGGAGGCGCTGAACGCTTCTCGCAACAGAAAGAAACAATCCATTATGGGGTGTCCCAAACCAGTGATATAATAATAAAAATAATAATGCACACACTCTATATAGCCCCGCACTAGTACTCAAAATAGCCCCTAGACAACCACAAATTACATCCAAACTCATGAGAGAAATAAATGTAGGCTATACAAATATTTCTCCCGGCCCGGGAATCGGACCTGGGACCTCTGGGTGGCAGTCCGGCATGGTAACCTTTCGGCCACGGATTAAATTAAACTAATTATATGATTATAATAATAAATTAAGTTAAAGTGATAAAGACAATCTACTAATTAGAACCAGTTGATCAGCGAGCTATGATACGATTTCTCGGAGTTTTTTTGAAGGCAAGGTAAGGAACGAGATTATCCGACAGAGACCCAAGGTTGTCAACATAGCTAGTAGAATAAGCAAGCAGAAGTGGCAGAGGGCTGGCCATATCTGTCGAAGAATAGAAAACCGATGGGGAAGCGACTTCTTGAGTGGAGATCAAGACTCGGCCAAACGTAGTGTAGAACGTCATCTGAAGGGCTGCCGGCATGAGATGGATGCAACGAGCTGAAGACCGCGCGAAATGGCGCGCATTGGGAGAGGCTTATCCTAGAAACACAAGGAATAAAATATAAATACGGCCCAAACAACCCCCTAATTTAGAATTTTACAGTAGGGTTTTAATAACGAACATCGTTGTTCGCATTAACACCCAAACTATGTAATAAATTGCCAGATGCTGTTAAACAATTAAATTGTAGACAATTTAAAATGAAATTGCATAATTTGTTAGTTACTCAATGCCATTACAATATTAATGATTTTTTAATTGATAACATAAAATGTAAAATTCAGCTTTTGAATTTTGAGACCTCTTATTTTCTGGTTAAATTCCAATTGTTGCAGTTTGTTTATGCTTTTGTTTTAATTTAACATTTAAAGTGAAATAAGTATTGTGTAAAATGTTCACATGCCAAGTTTTGGTGAAATGTAGGATCTAATATAATGTATTATAAGACCTGCATTGTTAACTACATTTGTCAGCGAATAAATATCTTGTATTCCTGTTTTCTTGATGATGACTAATTAGAACGATTTCTAATTTATCGGGCCAATACTTTCCCACACCACACGTGCATTGAATTGGCTCTTGTAATAGCCAGGTGTGAACGCACATCCTGAGCCACTCCACTAGTTTGTCTTGACGTTTATTAAATAATCATTAAGAAACTTATTGTAATACTGGTTGTAGTGTAGATGGACGTTGCGAGTTTCGCGCTTTTCACTAGACTGGCATAATGTCTTGGCTTAGTAGAATGATTTGTCAATTGGCTCCGTGTTAATGGTTGTTTTCTACCGGCGAAGCGTGACAAAGAATCTAGAAAGGTGTGGATTTGCGAGATTATCTAAATACCACTATGTAGGCATGTAAATAGGCAGCTATGTTAATACCACTTTGAAAGCCACAAAAGCAAAGTTTCTGGGGTATAGATGCTCTTTTCTATTTACATGCTGCTCGATTAAACAGAAGCTGATACTGTTAAACCAGAAACAGAACCAAATACCACCCATAACCAGAAAAAGTAGTTATAACGCGCTAGCACCACAGTCAAACCAATCTAGTACCTACATATGATTGACGGCTGAAAAGTAATCTCCTATAATTTTAAGAATCAAATCCAATTCAAAAATAATACTGGCATTATCGTGACCCTTTCCTTGTTTATTATTTTTTCAAAATTAGTGACACTCATTTTGTTTATTTCGTTTCGCTTTGCACGGACAAAATGGCGGAAGAAAAAAGTAAAATGTTTTATAAATGAGCAACAACTTCTCATTTTAACAGATCCTTTCTAACTTTTAATTTCCTTTATATCAAATACAACAAGTGCATTTCCCATGTAATTTTATATTGAAAAATTAAAAAAATAAACATGGTCGTCTTTTATTTCGTACATAACGCTAGTACACACGCCAGCACATCAAGCTACACATTGACGTATCCTGTTCCGTTGCACTGGATTTTCGAACAAAAATGTGTAGTCTGATGTGCCGTTGTCCGTACATTACATTTAATCATTGTAGACAGGTTTGTACGGACAACGGCACGTCAGACTACACATTTCTGTTCGAAAATCGCCTGCATTGAAACGGAACCAGATACGTCAATGTGTAGCTTGATATGCTGGCGTGCGTACATACCTACGTAGATTACTTTTCAGCCTCGTAATAGATATCGTTGGTTGCAATTCTCAGCATAGATAAGTTGAATTTATAAATCTGTTTTATTTTCATTACAGTAAAAATTGCTTGACTTTAACTTAAGTAATATAAGTAAAAAATATTTCTCTTCAAAAATATTTTTTATTATTATAAAGAAATTAAAACCAAAACGTATTTTATTTTAATTTTTATTTCACCTCCCTTTTTGAGTACAGTCAAGAGCACGTCAAGCTGGATACTTTGTACTTTGGACCGTTTTTATCGTAAGCGGCATAGAGTTGGATTAAAATCTTTAGTGTCAACTGGAGGATTACTTTAGAAAAGTAATCCTCTACAAATCGGTACAATAATAAACCCACGACGTGTGATCGTATGTTAAAAGTACTTCTATCACATAAAAGTCATAAAAACAATACAAATTTACATGAAATAAAATTATGTGCATGTGATATTTTATAACTTTCATATTTAAGCACAAAAATGTTATCGACTAGTTTCGTTCATAGGATTTTTAAACCTCTCCTGAAAAGTTGTCATTTTGCAGATGAGGCCTTATTAGACTAAGGGTGCGAAATTTGACAATGATTAGTTCGGAACGTTTTAGTTCTGACTGTACTGCCGGGTAGCGCCCAGTCAGACTGGAAGTATTTTCTTTGCTCTTCAACATATGGTTTAAGTATTATTTGATATGAAACATAGCACTCGCTTTGCTTTCGAAACAGCCAGTGTAATATCGCGAGTTTGATAAATAAATACCCTAGGCTGATAATACTTTTTTTTTATAAAAAAAATAAGTTTTTTTTATGAAAAATATCTGAGGCTTTGCTACTTTGGCCACATTGACAAAAGAAAACACCCACACATTTTACACGCGGCACAAAGACTAAGAGCACCACAACTCAAAGTAGGAAGAACCATATTTACTTGGAATGACTCCCTAAATCATGACATGGAATACTACCAACGTAACGAAGACTACTGGATAGAACTAACTAAAGATAAGAATAAATTTAGGCAAGCAGTTAAAGAAATATACATATAAAATTCCGGAAACCGACACCGAATCAGAAGGGGAAAGAAATAATACAACTTGAGCTCCGTGGACGAGAACACGTCCTCATCCAGCAGGATCCACTACGGCAACACAAAGCCCTGTGACGGTGTGAGCTCCTTACACCGTCATCTCACCTTTTTGTGTCTCCTCTCTCCGCTTGTATCATATAATTTTTTTATTTTACATGTATTTAAATTTTAAATTTGAATTCTTCCATCTTCCTTCACTTTCTAATTTTGTTTTCGTACTACGGTCACTCCCAGCTCGACCGCCACAACAGTCGGAACTTTTCAAATTCCATCGCGTATAATCGCTAATTTTGGTTCTGTACTACGTTTATAATCATTAAATAAGCTAAATCATGTGTAATAATTTATAACAGTCTACAGCCTTCATGTACTCTATCTGTAATTCAGTTACTCGGCCCATTTAGGGCCCTTTCTTTAAACTTTACTTCTTTAATAAGTTTTGTGGATAGGAAGTTTCCCGTTTCATTGCTGTTCACGGCTAGTTAGGGTTACAACCCTTTCAGCCCAACACCACCACCGCTCATTCCTAACAACACTACCTAACCACCTACCCAAACAACTAACTACCCCTACTACCTAATTTCTGTCACACGTTGCATAGCTGGCAGGAATCTGGCCACCGGCTGCGGCTGGTTAGTCTTCCCCCCACAATCCCGGGCATGCCACTTCCTTAAACTGTGCCCCTTGGTATATCCGGCTTGTCCGGGTCAGATTTACTCTGGCTGGCTGTGGTGCCAATGGGCAATGAGCAATGAGCAAAATTTTTTTTTAATGATCCCAATGAAGGGACGAATATGATGCCTGATGGTGCGTGGCACGGCCATCGGCATGTCCATTGCAATCGCAGTGCCATTAAGAGCTTTAAATCGTAAGGGCTGGAGGGCACTAACACTGCGCCCATCACCCTGAGACATAGGTTGATAAGTCCCATGTGCCTGTAATTTCACCAGTACCCTTACCCTTCAAACCGAAACGACGTAATGCTTAGCAGAAATAGGTAAGATGGCAGATTTTCCCTACACAAACTCTTTAATATAAATTGTGTGATTTTGTAAATGGAAATAGTTATTTGTTATGCAAGGCTGCAAAGTTGTTGTTTGACGCGAGCGATTGTATTGAAACCTGAGCAAGCGAAGCGAAGCGAAGTCAAGCGAAGCGAAACGAGTAGTTCAAAGATAGATTCCAGAGCATAGCGAGGGTTTCAATAAAAACAACTTTTGCTGCCGAGCGAAACACACATCTTTTCACCACACTATAGCGAGGAAAATGGTGGTGAAAGAAAAACAGTTGAACTATATAACATCAGTTTTTAAGCAAAAGAAAAAATTTACCTTCGGTTACGTTCCGAATTTACATCTCATCAATTTTTAATCTTGCTTGTACTTCTATAATTTTGTGTAATTATATGATTATTAAAATTATTTTACTTCTTCGACGAAATTAGTTATCGTTGTCAATTTAATGTTAACAATAATAAGAATAAAATAAACCAACGGGTTCATATTACATTATAATGTACGACAAATCGCGTAGTTGAACGTGTCATTATATTTTTTTATCAAAAGATAAAGTTGGTGCACCACAGTCCATCGTCAAGTTCGAATTTCAAAAACCTTTTCCACGCCAGTGTTCCTAACGGTTAAGAAAGCCTTTCCGAGCTAGTGAAAACAAAACTACCTATTTTAAATACAAAAATACATATTATATACATACGGTATTCAAGTTAACTGTTTGGTTTTGGACTTTTTGAATACGTGAATGCTATCATGGAATAATTATTTCATGGTTGCCACAAATTTGATCGTATGATCTACACATTATATAAACGACATAAAAATAACAGTACGTGAGTGCTGCATTTAACACAGGTTCTTTCAATACAGCACGAGAATACGAATGTCTTCATTTTCATAAAATTATGTATAAAAGCAGTAGCAGGTACAACTAAACAATAATGTGGTAACCCTACGCGAGCGAGTTGTAAGTAATAGGTATTGATACGCCAATGAGGCGAGAGTTACCCTGCTTGTCTTATATATTATGCTATGTATAATATAATGCCTATTCGCTCTCGGTCGCCTCGAAAAGGCCCAAGTTACAAGTGGCAACAATCTACAGACAGGGAATTCCACTTCAATGTTGTACTCGATATAAATGTGGAAGCGTAACGCTACATACAGCACGTATGTACAATAAAGGTTGTCACTCATTGTTTCTTTTATTAAAAAATTAAGTGCTCATTTCTGTCATAAATGTAATCGACATTTTTCTGGGATCAACGAAACGTGATCTACAACCCCTTCTAATCGGTTTTTTATATCTAGTTTAGTTTTAGTTTTTTTTTATATTAGTGGCTTTGCCGTCGCATTTAGCCAATCAAAGGGTTTTTTATAACATCAAGTGACGGGACGAACAAGTCGTGCGCCTGATGGTAAGCAACACGCCTGCCCATAACAGTTACAATGCCACTCAGAGCTTTAAATTGCAAAGATTCGAGGTGCACTGCCACTGCGCCCCTCACCCTGAGATGTAAGTTGACAAGTCCCATGTGCCTGTAATTTCACCAACACCCTTACCCTTGAAAACCGGAACGCAGTAATGGTCGCATTACACATATTTATACATATATATATATTATTTGAATGTAATAAAAAAAAGTACGGAACACAATCAACGTAACTGACATTTTACAAAAAAACCTTTAGTGCCAGTATCTCGAAAGTTACGCAAATGCAAAAGCGTTAATGGTAATTTTTTTTTTTTTTTAATAAATAACGCACACACTCAACATAGCCCCGCACTAGGGAAACCCTGTGTCGCGGGTGCCATGGACACACACATAGACAACCACAAATTACACCCAAACTCACGAGAGAAATAATTGTAGGCCATACAAATATTTCTCCCGGCCCGGGAATCGAACCTGGGACCTCTGCATGGTAACCGTTCGGCCACGGAGGCAATTATGACGAGGAGGGCAGATTTGACCTCCACCTCACGTGATAGAAAGTGACAATGAGGTCGGTTTCCTCTATGGGTTTTTAAGAGTTTTTCAAGAGTTGTCAACCTTCTTCGACATAGAGGCTTTACCACGATGTTTCCGTACACTCTTAGATAGAGGCAATGCTAAACATTCACAAATTTATGTAACGTCAATAAAGTCATAGGTAAGTACGTATCGCCAGAGGGACTCGAACCGACCTTTAAAATGAGAAACAACCGTCCTCCCACTAGGTACTGGGCTACCACCGCTCAATTAAATTAAATTAAAATAAAACAGAACTGTTTAATTGTTGTAGCTTTTTAAAAAAGCGTGCTTTTTAGACGCTTCTCACTTACGCTTTTTATTTAGGTTGTGTTGATAGCGAAAAGTAAGAGTAGACCACAAAAGGTTTGTTTTTTTGTAAAGCACGAGTTTTATTTATAAAATTATTATTCACATTGACGAATTAATTTGTAAGAAACATAAATGGTGGGACTTAAAACATAGGTACGTTGTAAAAAATAAAATTGTTGACTATAGAACTGACCAACGCTTACGCTTAAGTGCGGGAGTACACGTCCGATTTCGTGTCTGATGGTCGGTTCCGACTATATCCGATTCTTTCGTCAGACTTTACCTGAACTAACTGCAGTGCTTATGGGGAATTCCCCAAATGCAGGGAATTTCAACTCAACAACTCGCTTGGGGATTTTGTTTGAATTACGCCATGTGGAGAAAATGCCCTCGCATTCTAGAATTTTATCATATTTTTGTTGTATTGATTATCACTGATAAAAACACTATTTATTTGTTTGTTTATGAACGATATTGATAGTTTTTAACATCGCATATGAACTGCTTACAAAGCAACGTTTATGTAGAATTATTAGCAAACCGCTTACATGTATAAAATTATCCAGTAGGATTAGAATCACTTAAAATTACTACTATTATTAGTCACCGACAAGAGCCTGGCTCTTAAATAGAATGATGATGACCAATCGGTGCGTGTTGAGTGCGTGACGCTTCCTCGCCAACTTTTTTAAACGCCCACCTCTAACCATACTTCACGTAGAGGCCAATTCTCCCTCTACGATACTTCACATACCCACCTATGCCTTCGTCGTTGACATATTTGACATTGCAAACTTTGAAATTTGAATGTTAGGGCGCCTTCAAATTAGACGCTTGTAGAAGAGCTGCAGCTTAAGACTATTTTTTTCCATCCTTGAGTTGAGAGCTGCAGTGACGTGTCTGTAGCGCTGCTGTATGAAAATTAGTAGGTGCGCCACGGCGTATAAACGTCTAATTTGAAGATTAGTTATATATTCCGCGAATAAATGGAAACAGCACTCTCATTATTAATTTTTTTTTATTTTGTTCTTCGAAAAAGTATGCTATGCTATGGTCTCAAAGACTGCCTCGTATTCAGTGGGGAGTTAACGATTCAGATCTGTTGCAGTAAACGTCTTTAGTAAACTCTTTTTCTTTTATCTTCCTCTTCGGCATTCATAAAATCCATTAATAAAATTTCTAAAAATATTATTTATTAACACTTAAATAAATAAAATACGATAAATGTTCATAGTGAATTCTTCGTTTGTAATTTCAGGGGCCTTAGTGTAAATTTTCAAGTATGTAAACTTAACAATCGCGTTTGGGTTATGATTTGAATTTAAACCTTATGTCCATATAATTAAGATCTAAATAAAATTCGTACCGCACACGCGGTATTTACGTTTCAATTATTAAAAATTTACACTCAGGTCTCTGGTACTCTTTAATACTATTATGATATAACAGCATCTCAACTATTTAATTTAGGCATCTCATTTCGCACTATGCTCAGAGCATGCATACACCCAATGTAGTAAAATATTTCAGTGTGTGTGGATTGAGTAAGCACCCTCTGTAAAATGTTTAAAAGTCATTTAGTAAAAGTTCTAAAACAATTGTAGAAACCATTGACTTACAATTATATGGACGTCGGGTCCGCGCTAAAAAGTGTCCGCACTTGTAAGGCGCTAAAATCGTATACAGAGCGCGACACTCCGCTTTAGTCTTCATTTGTTCTACGGACAGCGCGATACTGCGATGACATAACAATTTAAATTTCGAATAGGTTGACTTGGGACATTTTTTTCGTGGTTTTTGTATTAGACCCGTCGTCCATTTATTTGTAAGTCAATGGTAGAAACCAATCTTTCTATTTGTAAAAAGATAAAACAAGAGAAAAATAACTTAATGTGTGCTCACTCAGTTCTCACCAAGGGCCAGTCACATCTACGAAAGTATTAAGTTTACATATAATATTATTGTACTAGTTTTTAGTAAAAGTTTAGTTAAACTATCGTTTTTAATTACAGATCGATTGCCTGCCTTTTTTAATTTTTTACAAATACTTTCTTATGCTCACTCAATCCGCACGTTTTTAAAAGGAACAATTTCTTAAGAACTTTATTTACTAAATTTACAGAGGGTGCTCACTCAATCCACACACACGTAAATATTTTCATTTTATACAGTGACCTCTGTGTGGAGGCATATAGAAACACGGAGTTCATAAGGTAACAAGAGCCAGTGTTCACGCGCGCTGCCAAGTTTCAATTGATATAGTTTGTCATTTCGCCACAAGATGTCGTTGTATATGCCAAAAACGAAGAACTTTTTTCCACTTTATAGTTGTATTATTGAAACAATTTACAAAAAAATCCCAAGTTCTACTAGGTATAAAAGGAGTAGGTACTCGATACTAATTATTATTATAGCTTATTTATTTTAAATTATTTTGTTAACTTTTGACAACTAGTCATTCTTCATTTCGTTATCGTACATTCCATTTGTTCTGTTAACAGAACAGAAAAGTACCAGTAGCAGTCCTCTCAACAGAACTGTACAACCGAACTAGTGAGAATAGAGGGGGTTTTTCCTTGTCTTTCGATATCGGTAGGGTAGGAGCGGGAATATTTTCCCTATACCTCCCAAATAGAAACAAAGCACTCGCACCTATAATAACATGTCATTCACCGAATAAAGGTAAAACAGTATTCGGAGACTAATTAAACAAGCCATCTCTATGGTGGTACAGCAGGAACTTAAAAAATACCCTCTATTCCCACCTGTTCTGTTGAGTAGTTCTGTCGGCAGAACTATTGGGATTTTTTTAATAGTTCTGCCGACAGAACTACTAAAAATACCGACCACACTACCACCAGTGGTTCGCTTAGTAATGGGTCCCGCGGTGAAGGCACATGGGACTTGTCAACGAGTGATGGGCGCAATGACAATCCCCTTAAGTAAAGCTCCGAGTGGCAGTACAACTGTCATGGATAGGCGTGTCGCTTACCACCAGGAGCAGGACTTGTTCGTCCCGTCACTTGATATAAAAAAAATCTCTTTTCACCAGAACAGCCGATAATAGAAACACGACCCTCCAACCTCACCGCAATAACCAAGTCTTGGGTATGTAATATTATTACTTATTACAATATAAAAACAAATACTGATTTAAAAACATATATTTAGTGTTTTGGTAAATCAACTGAACATTAAAGCAAATGGAACTGTAATCAAAATTATTATATTTTACACTTACTATCATGTATAATGATGAATGAGAAACGTAAAAGACGACTCCTGCTACGGTTTATGAATCCATTCAACAAGTAATAAAAATTTTGCCATTAGGAAAATAGTATACCTTTTTAAAGTACAGTCAACTCAAAGTGAAATATTTGATGATAATACAAGATTCGCTTCCTCTCATTCTTCGTCAAAAAATTGCCTTTCAGTCTAACGGTGTCACCACACTTACTAACGCGGAATTGGCTCGAGACGGTCATAAACATCTTTTTGTCCATGCATTCCGCTCGGAGCACCGACGGCGACGCGTAGCGCACGTCTCTTTCCATAAATCTTTTTCTGAACGGCTTAACTCTATTCATAGTCGATAGGTGTGGTGATTCCTTTACGCGTCTTACAAAGACTTTTAGATAAACATGGTAGACATCACGTACGTAGTACTCTGATCCTAAGTAACTGAAGCACGTATGGAAATCAGAACAGAGACAGTAAACAAAAAGTAAGTTTCTACATTGACCCGGCCGAGGATCGAACCCAGGACCCGACCACGAAGGTCGTCTCATAAAAACAAATAATTGGCATGAGATTTCTTAAATTCTAAAAAAGTTTCGCACAATTTTGTGACTTTACAAAATCGTAAACCAAAAATTTGCTCATTTTTTATGCTCTAATTATTAAGCTTATAAGAATCAAAAACATTGCAGAAAAAACGAATGCAACATTACTACAATTTATAGTTATTCGAATGATGAATACATACATAATTGGCACCATCTTATGTATAATCAGTAAATCTACACGTAAATTTACCACATTGATCATAACATACATTAGGTATATATATTACTTAAGTACTCGTCTTTTAATGAAATGTGGAGAACTACCTTTTCAACTAGTTAGTGCGAAGTATATAGGTACCCAAAGTTCGCTTAACAAAATTTTAAGATATAGTCACGACTAAAAGCTAAAGACCATTTCTCTACAAAAAAGAATCAACAGGAACTCAAAGTATTTTTCCTTAAAAAAGATACAAATGCAATTTTAATATTAGATTAAATCTAGAAACATACTTAATACTAATGATTGCTTAATACAGAATGTCTTTTTAATCACAGATTAGGTTTTTTCTCACCACTTTAACTAGGCAGAAGAATATCAAAATCACTAACAAAGAGTTTACGGAAGTAATAATACTTATAATAACTTTCACTGGATGTCACTTATCAGTCGATAGTATTCAATTACTTTTTGCAGTCTTTAACAATAACTTTGGGATCAATGTTCATAAATTCACTCAACTTTCTAAGCGTCATAGGCATCATTGTGTTGGAGAAAGACATGATCAGGTTAACTTTATCCAGCTGCTCTATAGGTGTTGGTTTTGTGCCGTAATATGAGAATTTTTCCCGTTCCAGATCAGATTCCTGGAACGGAAGTTTCGTAGTCGACTTCCGAGCAACAGTTCTATAAGGTAATTTCGTTGTCGATTTTCTTGCAACTCTCTTTGGTAGAGGTAGTGTAGAATTATCATTCTTCCTTTTGGCACAGGATGTGCCCTCTTGTTCACTATCTAGATGGTCGTGAGCGCCTGGCGTATATGGCTTAATTTCATATTTAAATGACAACGAACAATGCAATGTATTATGATGTGTTCGTAATTCTCGAATAAACTTAAAACCTTTTTTGCAGTAACCACAACAAAGTATCTCTCTAGTGTCGTAATTTAGCTTGAAATACGCGTAGTTTATTGATGTGCCGGGATGGTTAGCGGCATGATGTTCTTGCATTGCATTGTCGTCAAGTAAAAGAGCGAGACAAATGCAACATTTAACGACGACTTCTCCTTTCTTGGCGTAAGTTACAAGGATTTTATCGTGGAAGTGAGAGCTCTTTTCTGACTCAGAAACAACCTTTTCGCATACTAAACAAACAGTTTTAGGGGCATCTTCCTTTGGTTGTGATTCCTCTTTTTTAGGAACGCTTTCGCTTTTTTCTTTTTCCTTCTTGTGAGTAGTATTATAATCATCAGACAACGATCTGCGACACCTTTTCTTTTCCAGGTTAATTATAACTGGCGGACCAGGTGGGATTGGTGTTTTAGTATACTTTTCTGGTTCACCTGGGTGATAGTACGTAAAATGATTGAACATAGATGCTTTATGGCAGGAAAACCCGCAGAATGCACAATTAAGAGGCATCAAGTTGTAATGCCTTAACGTGTGAGTATACATTGCTTGGCTGTATTTAGTGGTGAAGTCGCAGTATTTACATTTTTTTTTGCCTTCTAATTTTTTTTTCGGTGGAGTTTCAGCTTCGTCTGTTGTTGGTTCATCTATGACTAATCTTTCATCGTCGCTGTCAGGACTTGTGGCAGCAGGAGTCGTGAACGCAGAAGGCGTGCCTTTTTTCCTTTGAAGCATCTCTTCTTCAGGTGTGGGTACTTTTTCTTCATAGCGGACAGCTAGCAGAGAATTATCGATCGTGTCAAAGAGATTGGATTGGTCATCCTTTGAGGAGGACGGAGACACATTTTCATGCTGTTTCATCGTGTGTTTTTGGGTGTCTATGACAGCGCTGACCCACGCCACTCTCATGGATGGATTCCTCACAGCTTCGATCGGTCTTGCGCTCTGGCCTGGGCGCAAATTTTTGCAAGTCTTGCAATGCAACTGCGCTTCGTGATAATTCTGTGAATAATCACTACAACTACTGCATCGCCACCTACAAAATGAGACAAAATTCCTTTAAGATGTTGATTTCTTTCAAATTTAAACAATAGTTATTATCATCAACCCATACGTCCTACTGCTAGACACTGCAACAGGGAGAGGATTTACACTTAGTTTTTGATGACGCAATGCGGTTTGGAGACTAAATAGACGATATTTTTTATAAAATAAGTAAGAATAGTACACACCGAACGAGAACTGTTCCAAAATGAAATTATATACAATGACATCTTACTAAAATAGCACAGGCAAGCTATTGCAAAATATGTGTTTAGATCAAGCAAATAACAAACAGCTGTCAACAAAGCTTTGTTTCGCGAACTAGACAAATATACGTCCACTTACCTTATTTTGTTCAATTCTAACTCCAAATGATTTTTCATTACATTTTCGTCTCTGGTTTGTAAATCACATTTAGGGCAGCAAAAGTCTATATTTTTGGGGGATCCAAATTTTCCAAAAGCTTGACTCAAATTATCAAATTCTTTCGCTCCAACACTAACATTATCCGAGGTCTGGACTGTTTTAAAAGGAGGCGTAGACGTCGTCGTTGATGTCGCGTCAGGTTTTGGAGTTTGTATTTTTTGTTTGTCTAAGTTTTCTTTGTTCTTTGCAATTATATCCGTTTGATGATCAAGGACCTTCGTAACCCACTTTTCGATATTGACGTTCGTTGGTAGTTCTATTAATTCTTGATGTCTTGAGACTTGTCTAAAACTGTGCTCGATAAACATGTGTTCGTTAAGACCAGTTTTATGAAACGCCTTGTACATGCAAATACTGCAACCCCATCTGAAAAACGAAGGGAATTTAAACTACTTTTTCATTACCAGATACCATGTTTTAGTAGTTTGCTAAAAAATAAGGTACATACTTCCTATACTGCAACTCTTCGTATAAATGTGACTGCATAGCATCCTTACTGTCTTCCATAACGATTTTACACAGAGGACACTTATATTTCAAGCCATTTGGATTACATAACGACCCGAACCTCTTGTACAACTGTTCAATCGATTCTTCAGTTTCGTTGTCTACTACTTCCTTTTTCACTAAGTTAAGATTAACTGTGACAGACTTTGCTGCTGTTACAGAGGCTGGTGTTGGTGAAGTAATACCAGGGACTGGTGCTTCCGTTTCAGTTTGAGATTCCGTTTTCACTTCACACTCAGAGTTTATTTTCTGTCGCTGTTTTTGCCATCGCGGAATACCATCGGCCTCTTCAGGAAATGAACCTTCTCTGTAATAATAGTAAAACACATCGTCATGACTCTCAGGATGTACTCTAGACTGGTGATTGGACACGTTCTCCAATGTAGATCCTCTGAATGGACAATTTGGGCACTTGTACTGCCATTTCGAATTGTGCACTTTTGAACAGTGCTCGATCACTTCTTGACGAAGCATGTTCTTATATTTACACAGTCCACATTGCCACGGTTTTAAATCCATAGTGGGAGTCGCAGGGGCAGCTTGACCTGCACCAGCGGGAGCCTGATTAGTTGCCTCCTCTCTTACTATCATGACCTGCCCTGCTCCCTTGTGATTCTCAGCCAAGTGTTTCTCAAGCACTTGTCTTCGATAGTGATAGTATGAACAAGACGAACAAGCATAGAGCCGTACATCGTGCATTTTTAAATGAGCGATAATACGAGCTGCTGTCAAAGGTCTCGAAGTGTCTAAATGTTGATAAGGAGGACAGTGGACACAATGAAAGTTATTAGATCCAGTGTGAAGAGTTTCCCAGTGGCATTTGAGCATGGCTTCATCGACAGAAATGTAAGAGCAGTCTTTAGCCCCACATGTGTGACGTCGTCTCTCAGGCACATATTTAGGATATCGCGCAGCGGCTTCAGGTGGTATCAGTAGAGTCACCGAAGGAGTCCTCTCACTTCGGGAGGGTTTATCATTTTTATTTATTAGTGAACTAGAAGCAAGATTGATCATCTTATCGAAATGTTTTTCATTTGTCTCAAGATGGGGTACAGGGTTAACAGGTACAGTAGACGGCACAGCCTGGGCTTCGGCGTGTTGCTGTAGATGTCTCACAAGATTCGGAAGCACTTTAGTACTGAATTCACATTCAGAGCAGAAGGCCGGTTCATCGAAGATGGGCCTTGTTGGTAACTGATTCAAGTCCCGAGGACTGTAGCGTTTACGTTTTGGTGGAGTTTGTTCAGATGTGCTACCAGCAGAAAGGTTTCTTTTGGGTCCTGGGGCATCGCGAACAGTGTACAAAAATCCACCATCGTCTAAATGTTTTGAAACCACAATGACGTTCGTAACTCCATGATAATTCTTTAAATGACTTTTTATGAAAAAAAGTTTCGAACCTTTGTAATCGCAAATGCCACATACATAGTTTTGCATCCGCTGTTCCTTTGTGTATGTTTGTGACTTTTGTCTGCGTAATTTTGGACAGGCCCCGTGGTCCTGGGTATAATGCTTTAGAAGTTCGTCCAAGTAATTCACTGTTTTAGGGCAGTGAGCGCAGTTAAATTTATCCATTTTACTTCTACATGATATAATATGCCTCTTAAATGCCGCCGGAGATTTGTAGACAACAGAACAACCAGAACATTTATACAAATCGGAAGCTGAAAACTTTTCATAATTATCTTCAGTCTTCATATTTTCTGTGGAAGTGGCACTGTCGTCATCGGAGAGACTTATTATATTTTGGGCTGTATCTCGAGAATCTTCCTCATCACTGTCCAAGCAAATAACATCTGCACTTGACGGGTTATCTTTTGTAGGGGTTTCATCAATTGGTTCGGTTTTAAGCACAGGTGTAAATTGTAAATTTTGCTCTTCAGTTGGTATCTCTGTGGGCGGTACTGAAGTTAATACACGAGGCGGTTCTGGAATCAATGTTGCCATTTCTGAATCATCAGTTAATGTTGGCTCATGAGGTATTTGATCCATAATTTCCGAGTTTGTGTCCAGCGGGTGCGTGCATTCAATATTTGGGTCATTATCAGGAACAACCGTTAATGTCGCTGTAGTGTCCATTGTCGGTAATATTACCGAACCGATCAGTTTTTCCAAGTCAATAGCCCTTTCTGCTTCTCTAGAAGGATCATCAGTTTTGTTAGCAGCAGTCAAGACTTGGACTTGTACAATAGATTTGTTTAGCTGAGCTAAAGGCAGTACCATCATTTTTGACGCATTTCCATCCTGGAAGCAGAAATCGATTGTTACAAATAAAAACCAAAAATTTTAAAGGACAGTACATTGGAGCTTGCAATAAAAGTTCTTACTTTTTGAGTAATGACTCTCAAATAAGCTTGCGGAATTTTAGACGGATGTTTGGCTGATGCATGTTGCAATAAATCTCCTTCATTTTCGGCTCCATATACACACCATGTACACTGATACAGCATTAGTCCATGAGTTTTCAAATGTTGAATTACTTCTCCAGGACTTGGAAAAGAGGACGAGCAGATCTGTAAAAATAAAACAATGAAAACATTTGCTCAATCATTAAGATATGAATGAATGTAAATACATACATGACACGAATGCGGCGGTTCATGTTTCATCAAATGCTCGGAGAATTTTCCTTGAGTAAACGTCTTGAACTTGCAATTCGACGCAGCTGTAACAAACACATATAAACTTTACATATTTTATAATATTTCCAGAAATCTAACAACCCAAACCATATAACACAAGCAAGATACATTTGTTACGAGCATTTCTTCAAATAATGGGTCATATTATCATAACAAAGCAGCCGATGCATATACGGACAAGACTGCATATTTCAAACGAAAAAACAAACTCACCACAAATGTAGTACTGAACAGCCAGATTTCGCGGTAAAATGTCAGCTTTGTCTTCATTGGTCGTTACGGATACTGAATTTTGGTAAACAACACTTTGAGCATGTTGAATGCCATGAACTCTGATCATGTGAGCTCGCACTAACTGACTGGCGGCCGCCCGATAGAAACAATACCCGCAAGTATAATGACAGTAGGCGTGATTTTTAAACACATGCGTGATCAAATCAATTCCGTTTCCTTTAGCATCGGAGTCACAATAAGCACACATAAGAGCGTTTTCTCCGCCAATGCGCTGATGAGTAGAAGCGTGTACTAATGCGGCTTCAGCAGAGTCCGTCGTGAATGAACAAAAGCGACCTGCGCATTTGAAGATTTGTATTAACTTTTCCGGAACTAACATGGCATCCAGAACCACTCGATGCTTTTTTGACATAATTTCAGCTTGAGCTTCTTCGTATCGAACCTGTTCCTGAAGTTTTGGTGGGGTTAACATATTTTGCATAGCTTTGTCTACAGGGGGGGTTGGGTTTGAAGGTTCCACACAGTGAGCGCCTAAGCTTATGACACTTTGTATTTTTGGTAAAGCGTCAGAATCACCTTCAGCAGCAGGAATTTCATTTTCTTTTGACATTAGATCTGACAATGGCCGAACATTTATGTATGATTTCGAAGAAGGTGGCTCTTCAACGGTTGGTTTTTCTAGAGAACATGAAGTTTTAATTCCTGCGTCTTCTGGGGAAGTAGTAGCAATTTCTGCTGTAGTCTCCATATTTGCCAAAACAGGGAAAGTATCAATATGTTTATCTAGCATATGTTGCAAGCAGTCTCTGAAGCTATGTTTCCCTTGAGGCATGACAATGACTTTACAAACGAAACAATACCCATCCCAGTTCTCAGAATGCTTTATCTGTACATGTTTCTTCATAGAAATCAAGAGTGAAGTTTTATAATGATTGTCATTTCCATTTATACAACAAATGTATTCTTTAGCACCAGCATCTTTGAAGCTGATTTTAAAATGCGGATAATCTAAAATGTCTGAAACTGGTGCCAGATCTACAAAAGCGGCGCTATGTGCTTCAAACATTTCTTCTCGATTATCTTCTTTTTCGATTTTTATGTTTTCTGGAGGCAAGTTAGGGGTATCATCACTTTCAAAAGTAAGTTTTGAATGAACGGGGATTTTAGGAGTGGATCTATCTTGAATATCTGAATCTTTCTTTGATTCAGTTGTTTGATAACTTATATCAGTTAGTTCACTGTACTCATCACTACGATCGCCACTGGTTTCTGTTACACTTAGATTAGTGCGACTTCTGAGTAAACGAGGTTCAGAAATAATAGATTGACGTTTCATAAGAGCCGCTAAGGTTTTCTTCGTCATGATAGCCAAATTTATGGTATATACCTCCGTTTGTTCATCATTGTGACGGACAATCACGTGAATTTTTAGGTTTTCTAGAGATATCTGTGTAAAGTTACATTTACCACAAATATACCCGATTAGTTGACCTTTAATGTCCTTAGGAGGTGGAGGTATGTCCAAGTTAAATGGGCAGGGAACAACATTGACACATTCCGGACAAAGTTGTTTGTATTCTCCTGTATGCATGCTAACCACGTGCCAAAAGAATGTTTCCAGTAGAGCCCTTTTACCATACATTTCTTTGTAACAAAATCGACATATGAATTTGTCCGAAGGCAATCTACTCATAGCATTGAAGTCAATATCTTCGCATTGTTCAATGGCTTCACGAGCGACAGTTGCATTCATCCTAGACAGAGGTATTTCAGAATGAGGATGTTGCTTTTTATAATGATGAACTATATCACTACCGCTATATTCACATAATCGACATGGGTATATAGAAATATTTCTATAAAAGCAATACGTTTTGTCTACAAAACAAGACATATCTGGAAAATTTACTTTCTTTTGTAGTAGTATTTCAGGTGAAAGCTCACGTTCCAAAGATTCTTTCTGTTTTGCATCAATCTTTTTCTTTCTTTTAGCTATAACTCCCGACGACCAGCCTGAACGCCGCTTTCGTTTCTTTTTCTTTAAATCGGCTAATGCTTCAGTACTTTCAAAACTTTTAGATGATGCAAGAGATTCGCTTTCTGATTCAGAACTATTTTGCATGTCTTCGCTTCGTTGTGATGTAGTAATATCGCTAACTGAATCTGATTCGAACGCGTAAGGATCTAATTCGTCCTGAGAAATTTTAGTTTTTGATTTTGGACCTGGCTTACGTCTTATTGGAGGTGTTTTAATTATTTCTGTTTTATTCTCTACATCAGAATGACTGTCGTTAATAGTCACTTTAGGTTTTGGTTTCGGCCCAGGCTTCTTTTTAATTTTGAGTGCCTTGTCTTCGAGAAGTTCTTTTTCTTTAAATTTCTGCAGAACGACTACAGGTTTTGGTTCGATTACAGTTGTGTTTTCCCCGTCTTGGTTTTCTTGTTTTTCATCAACAAGCTTCGCCAGGCGGCACATCCTTATTCCCGTAGCATTTAAAATATCGTCACTTATAAACATTTCTTTGATATCATTCTGTAGTTGCCTTAGTTCTCTTGACGCTTTAGGTTTCCCAGTGTTTAAAACAGTACCTGATCTGGTAACTCGTTTTGCTTTGGTTGACATAATTTTCTTCTCTGCTTTTAATTTGCTTTTCCGTGCTTTTTTGCCCGGTCTACCTCTTGTCAGTTTTTCAGACGTGGTGTTAACGTGTTCTTCTGTGCCTTTGTCGTCACTTGCTGGTTCATCTGGTACAGGAGCTTCATTTGCTTTTTCTGTGTCTTTTTCAAAAGTTTCTAAATGTACTTCTGTAGAGTCAATCGGTAGCACTGGCTTATCTTGAGGTTTTTTGATGTCCTCAAGTTCAGGCATTTCATTTTGGTTTGATATTCCCTCCGTTTCATTTTTATCTAAGTCATCATTAGTGTCCTCTTCATCAGACACTAACTCTTTCAGTTTCTCCAATTTCTTCATCATTTTGTCATTATCACTCGACTTTCCTCCCAGCATACAAAGTAACTCGTTAATTTTAGATTTATTTTGTAATATAGAAAGCAGGTTGCTGATGGAACCGATTTCAGGTGTGCCGTTGTTATTTAAAGAATTAAGCACCAAGGTATCTTTGATACCAGCATCATGAGTAGATGTTATCTCCGAGTTTTCGGTGTGCAATTCGTTGGTACTATCTGGTAAGCTTGCCTCACAAGGTTTGTGTTGAACTACGTCACTCGTATTTATTGTACTATCAGGAGTAGAACTTAGATCGTCTACTGTGTCTACGAATTTATCATCAATTTTTTGCTCCGCACTTTTAGTCGTAGATACAATAGATTCATTAGTCAGTTTATTTGAATCATTTGAACTGTTCTTTTCCACCAACTCTGATACTTTAGAAACTTTATTTATTTTTTTTGTTTGAGCTTCATTGATCTTTTCTTCTTCAATTTTTGTAAAATTTTTAATTGGCACATTCGACGGTGCCGAATCAGGACCTGCTAGTATTGAAGGATCTATTTTCTTTTCATGTAAAGAAGACGGCGTATCAACTGCATCTTTTAAATCATTGTTGATAAGTTCTGATATATCTTGTAAAGATTCTTCCACCGATCTCTCTTTCGAATTCTCGGCTTCGGGGCTGTTAATATTTTGTAGCATATTTTCAAGGCTTAACTCTTGAGTAAACTGATTATTGTCTTCAGCAGATTTATTGTTTTCCAATTCTTTATCCAGATCTGCAATTAAATCATTTATATTTGCCACAACGTCAACAACCCCGCTATTACCTGGAAATATTCCCAGATCGTAGATACCAAAACCGGAATTAAATAAATCAATGTTTTCAGTCGTTTCTCCAATTTTAGATTGATTGTTATCAACTTGTTTAACTTCCTTTACTTCAGAATCGGAGTCGGATTCAATAATGACCTTTTTAATTTTTCTGGTTTTATGACTAGAAACTTCAACCGACACTTTCGACGCAACATCACATTTTTTAGATGATCGTGTTAGTCTCTTGGTACTGTCATCCGATACAGTTGCTTTGTTATCAGTCTTATCACATATGCCTTTATTTTTTTCGTTAGGTCGATTCTTGTCCTCCGTAATCTCAGACCTGTTCTTCTCTTTCTTATTAACTTTTGCCGTGATAATTGCTTCTTCGAGTTCTTTGTTCTCGCTTGTCATTTTCTTGTCTACAAATTTGATCTTCGCATCTTTAATTTTTTTCTCAGATACGTTACTTTTTTCTACTGTTGGCTTTTTTTGTTGTTCTTTTACTTTGGGATCTTCTTTGGTCATTTCTTCAACTGGACGTTTGATTTTAGGAATTTTATAATTCCTAACTCCGTAGCCCGAACCTAGTATAGTACCTTTAGCTATATTATCGCTAGAATACACAATACCATAAGCATTTTTCTTACTTTCATGCCTGTTTCTAGTTTTATTGTCATAATGTTGATCTCGCTTCACTCTGGGATCTCTCTGATTCTTTCGAGGGGAGTAAGCGGTCTTAGTACTACTCTGCTGATGTTGCGTCACGTGTTGCATTTGGTGAAGATCTTTCCGACTACGGACAGTTTGGGAGGTGCCTTTTTGGTCATTTTTTTTGGTGTGTTCTTTTTTATTGTAACTGGCACTGTAAGATTGAAAATCTGCTTTAATCTCGTTAAGAGTTTTTTGTTGTTTATTGTCTCCGAAATCTCTGCTCATACTACGTGCTCGTACAAAGTTCACCATTCCCTTGTAATCTAGTGAATCATGAGTAGCGGCTGTAGGCTTAGGGAGTTTTCTTCCCACACTAGACTCGCGCTGCGTTCGCCCAATACTAGGTTCTCGAGTTAACGATCTACCGACACTCGCAGCACGCTGGCGTCGCGATTCAAAAGATTGATCAAATACTGGCAGATGCAAACCCTTTTCGTTTAGGAATTCTTGGAATGTTCTATTTACGCTAGTATCAATTATAAAAGAGCGTCCAGATTGAGGTTTGACCGACAACGTGTTATCGTTATTGGCATCTTGTTTTTTCCTGCGCATATGTGGAGGTACATACGACGAGCGGCGGTATCTACCGTCGGAAGGATGAGTACGTCCAACACTGGAAGCTCGTTGATAATTCATTTTTGAATCGTCGAAATTTTCTTGACAACTGTCATTAGCATTATTCCTGTCGGTTTCTCGATGAGTATAGCATCTTTCACTATCTTTGGGTAAACCACGTCCAACGCTTGACTCTCGATGCGGCGTCCGCTCCCTAATTTGTCTTCTTTGTTCATAATTCTTATCCCTATCATTTCTGCCTATACTCTGTTCGCGACTGTAATTGTAATAAGAACTTGAATCCTTGTGCGACCTGTTACAGTGATCGGACTTTTTTCGATCTCTATAGTAATCCCGATCTTTATCATCATCGCGTCTTTGGGATTCGTACTCAGTAGTCCTATTCAGCCTTGGATCTTTTAATTTCTGAACAGGTTGATTTTGATGATAGTCGGATCTTCCGAACGGATGACTTGGGGTCATTGGTGCCATGTTCCTCTCGTTGCGTCCAAACGGATGGCTGGGTGTCATTGGACATTCAGATCTGCCGAAAGAATGACTAGGTGTCATCGGACAATCAGTTCTGCCAAAGTGATGACTAGGTGTCAACGATGCATCTGCCCTTCCAAAAGGATGGCTAGGAGTCAGTGGACATTCAGATCTACCAAATGCATGACTAGGCGTTTGAGGACGATCAGATCGGCCGAAAGGATGGCTAGGAGTTGTTGGACAATCTGATCTACCGAACGAATGAATTGGTGTAATTGGTGCTTCATGCCTGCCAAATGAAGGATTGGGCGTAGAGGGACAATCCACTCTTCCGAAAGGGTGATTAGGCGTCCGCGGGCAATCTTGCCGATTATAATAATCATCTCTCTGGTCATTACTGTATCTATCACTCCTAGAATGTTGATATGTGTCTGAATGATCATATCTTGAATTTTGATAGTCTAGATCTCGTGTTGAAGAACCTCTTCTGCTAGCATCCCACCGATCACTTTTGCGTTCATGTTCTTCCCAATAACATCTCAAATTATTCCCATCTCTGTCTTCTCTGTCCTCCCAAAGTATTTTACGTCCTTCATTGACTGAATCGATATTAGTCTCCCATACAGGCGTAGAAATTTCTCTTCCGTCAGATTCTCGTGACTCAAATGTTGGTAAGGGGGCATACACATGTTTTCGATTCGAATTGTCTTCTAAATCCAATGACTGGTGTGAGGGAGTCATTTCATATGTACGTGCATTGGGTGTCATACTAGGTGTCCGATTAGGTGTCATGTTGGCGTAATTTGGATGCCTTGATCTTTCCGAGTTCGAAATATATGGGTTGGGACTTTCTTTGCTCATGGGTTTATTAAAATCTCGTCTTACTCGCGGGTCCGTCAAGTGTGGTCTTTTATTTAGTTCAGATTTCGATTCGATTGGCGAAGGCACAGGTAAAAGTAACGACATAAGAGGCGGTGGAAGAGGTACTGGTAACGGTTTACCAGAGTTTGGTGATAAGATAGGCATAAGTGTTCTCATGTCGACATCAATTTTAGAACTGACTACGTTCGGTTTTATGGGATCAACAGGAATAATAATTGGTGTCGAAGAGCCAACGGTAGACACATCATCACTTTCAGGCGATTTAGGTGCAAGATTTCCGTAAATGTCGTCAGCAGAATAATCATTCTTGTCTTCTTCATCTGAACTGTCATCCAACGCTATTTTTTTTGGAAAATTAAATCTTTCACATTCTTCTTCAGTGAGCTTTAAACTTTGCTTTTTTCCATAATCATAATATCTCGGAGCAGAAACATTAGATTCATTCATAAAAAGAGAAGATGTAGATGTGGAATTTGCCTTCTGCTTGTATTTTTCTATTGATATTCTTTTTTTATTAATAATTTCCTGGGTATTGGCGACCTTAGTAACCTTAGGTTGATGTAGCAGTGGAGTAGAGCCTTCCGCGCCAGGAATAGCAATGGATTCACTCAAGATTTCATTTTTTAAAGCCTGTAGAATATCAATCTCAGACAAAACATTCTTCACAGGTGCAGCAGCTACAACGGGTTCTGTATTCAGCAGCGGAATTTCTACATTTTTTGGAAACTCTTCAGGTTCGGAGTCGTCAACTTTATTTGGAAGAACAGGTTTAGCATGTAAAAATGAATCCTCTTTCACTTCTACATCACTTTTATCGCCTGTACTAACAGCAGGTAACTTTAATGCTTCTTTACCTATAACAGGTTCACTTTTTAAAAACGACTCTTTATTTATTAATTGTGTCGCATCAGATACTTCCGACGTATTTTTTGATAATTCCATAACTTCATTTTCATGTAAAGGTTTATAAAAGTTAGCTTTGATCGTTTGAGTTTTAGTTGATCTTTCTTTAGCCTTATCTGGAGAATTTTCTGCCTCTGAAGTGCTAGACAGATCTATGAAACTACTGTCACCGTCTTTGTCACAATCTTTTGCAGCTCCTTTAGTATTTTCCAAATTTATTTGTGACGCTACAGTTTTCTTACTTTCGTCATCATCGTCAATAGTAATAACTACTTGCTTTGAAGCATTTTCTTTTAGCGAGACATTCAATCGTTTCATTTTATCTTGGACGTCATCAACTGTACGTGGTTGCATAATTTCCTTTTCTTTATCCTCTTCTGTTGGCTTCGCAAAATCAATGACATCAAACATCTCAAAATCGGAGACTTCTGTAGCTTTCGGTATTTCTTGACCTTTATCATCCTTATCCGAATTGATCACTAAGCAAATTTGTATTTTTCGAGATTGAATTTCTTTGTCAATAGAGTCTTCAGTTCCACTTGGAACTGAAGTAGCTTTGTCTTTATCGACCACGACTAAACTACCATAAATGCTTTCAATTGCTTCACTCTCACTATCGGACAATTCGCCTTCCTCAACCTCGTCCCTCTTCCTAACTTTCATAACATTCCTCTTTTTCTTAGTTTTGTAGGATTTCATTATTATGTCCGATATATCTTCGCTTGCACCGGTTTGTTTTAACTCTCCAAGGATTTGTGTTCTCAGATCACGTAAAGTAGCAATGTCAACGTCATTATCGTCGCAATTGATTATTCGTGACAAGATATCATCAGTATTCAAGGAATCCAAACTATCCTGAGGCACGTTTAATGTAATATTTAAATCCTTAGTATGTCTAGTTTCATTGGAAGACTTTTTTTTTTCCTTTTTGTAGGAAGGAGAATGCCTCTTGGGGGACCTACGAGGTGATCTCCTGCTGAACAAAGGTTTTTGTGCAGTATTTTCTTCACCAATGGACCACCGCTGACGGTTTGGCTCTGGAGATACTAACACGCGAGTATAATTACGCTTTGAACTTGACTTTTGGAGTGACATCTTTTCTGCGATTTGTACCGAAGATGATAGAGAAGGCGATATAGCTTTGTTTGGTCGTCTTTGAAACAAAGCTGGCTCCTTACTACCGGGAGTACAAATTTCCTCGGTTTCACTGCGTCTAGCTATCTCTGGTAGAGTTTCTTCTTCTTTGATCTTCTGCTTTAAAGTTACACTTTTTAGCTTGTTTCTCACAGAGATCAAATCACTGTCCGAATTCGGCGAGCTCGATGGAAATATTTCGGATACTGGTCTAATTCCCGGCAAAGTGTCTCGCTGCAAATAAAATAAATAAATGTAGCAATATGCAGTGTTAATGAAAATAGCTATTTGATTGAAAATTCATAGTCTTACCTGTTCAACCTTTGCGTACAAATTAACCAGCACTTGTTCGCATTTCAGTAAATTCTCCATTTTCATCCTACAACAAAGTCAAGAATAGATAATGAATAATTTCTGAATATTTAATTAACCAAAATAATAACAGCTCATTAGAACGAGTATGATATATGATGAGTATGATAACTGTATGATATTGAAGAAAATAAAGTATACATTACATGCACTTTTGAAAATCGGAAAATCTGAAAGAAGTATTTATTATAAATCACTTAAAAATAATTAATAAAAAGTCAAAAGAAAAGATTTGAAAGTAAAATATCTAGTTATTAAACTCTAATTTATAAAATGGCATTTCAGAAGCATAACATGGGATCAAAGTGGTAATAAGAACAAAATTAAACCTTTTCTTTTTGTCAAGGAGCAAGTCTCTGAGAGATCTGATTTTATCGAGCTGAGCCTGTCGAGGATTCGCTGAACCTGATCCACCGCTGGTGCTCTCCAGTCTTTTGATCATACTTTCCAAGAACGGTATGTACTTCTTCATCTCCTCGAACTTTCGATCGTAATCCGTGTCCATTTTGGCAGCTGCAAAAGACGTTATGATATCAGGATTTTTTAATAAAATGTAAATTAAACTATCAACAAAAAACTGAAAATAAAGAAATTAAAACTAATATTTCTGCGCTCCATTTATGGTAGGTGCAGTGCACGGTGCATATAATAGGCTCAACTCACACTGGCGCAGAGTCGAAGCGTCGCGACGCGTCATGTTTTTCCCCTATAGCATATTCATCTCTATTTTCCCATTATTAAGGTACAAATTTCTGTTATGCAAATATGGAATCGCGCGTCGCCGCCGTGGTTACTTGCGCGCAGTGACGCGTCAGACGCCGACCACACTGTGATCCGGGCGCGCTAATGCGAGAGTAGTCGCGTGGCGACGCTTCGACTCTGCGCCAGTGTAAGTTGAGCCTTA
Source organism: Hyposmocoma kahamanoa (assembly GCF_003589595.1). NCBI lineage: Eukaryota > Metazoa > Arthropoda > Insecta > Lepidoptera > Cosmopterigidae > Hyposmocoma > Hyposmocoma kahamanoa. Next base: position 3,905,835 of record NW_020653575.1, on the reverse strand, counting down.
CGGTATACGAAGTAGGTATTGAAAATTCAAAAGTTTCGCCTTTAGTTCCTATGATTTCATGGTCTTAATTTTACGTCATCGTGAGTCATTTTGATAAACACATTAGTCCTAATTTAGCTGATATTGCCGTTCAATAATGTAGCATGAATAAAGGCTTGGTATGCATGTGGAGGAAGAATCTATCCATGGGAGAATCCACCCAATGTAAGCTGACGTAATACGAAAACCTGTAAATTCCGATAGGAGTTAAATCAAAATTGTGAAACTTTGTCACATCGTCAGGTCAGACGATGGTGTACCAATTTAATTTAACCAAAAAAAATTCCTACCTTAATGTGTAAGTACAAAATCCGTTGTTTAAATAGATATCTACCTACATATAAAATGTGCGCCCGTGAATCTTTTCAATATTTTGGGTGACACTTTGAAATCGGTTCAGTTTCTGTTAAGACAAACAAATCGGTTTAAGAAGTCCAACATTCAATGACGATACTGATATATATCCAAAACTGGCTGACTCAGACATGACATGAAATTTTCCGTTTCTTCCTTAATATTTATTAAAACTTCAGTTCGTTATGTTTGAACAAAAATTTTAAAACTTAAATCGAAAATCAAATTAGATCTATGTTTTCGGTAATGTGGCTCTTAAGTTCGTGCACCAAGCTACGGAAGGGGTTTGGGGCAAATTTTTGGTCATGATAATTGACCTACGCAACACTCATGACGCAGAGATTAGTAGATCGGACATTTACAGTACTCAACATTAAAAAATGTCGCTTCACATAAGCATTCACGACGAATATGTTCGACCAAGGAAGTAATTCCACCTTACCCTTTTCGGCCGCCAAACAGTAATATGAGCATTACTGCGTTCCGGTTTTGAAAGGTAAGGGTGCTGGTGAAATTACAGGCACGTGAGACTTGTCAACACTTGTCAACTATTGTCAGTGCCCCTAAGATCTTTGCGATTGAAAACTCTTGAGTGGCACTGCAACTTTTATGGATAGACGTGTCGCTTACCACGAGGCGCACGACTTACTGGCCCTGTCACTTGGTATTATAAAAAAAATCGACATGGCGCCACTTTTCCATACTATGTAGTTCAGCAAAGTTGATGTCTTGCCACCGTGTTATTTTGGCGTGCAGGCCACTGTGGACTGTAGCGTCCACCCGCACCTTGATTATGCTCATCAACTAGTGCCAATTAAGAGCGTTGTAAGGGCATGATAATATTTTTTAAAATCTCACAAACAATCGACATTAATCGTTGTAATAAGGCATCAATTTTACTGATGACGTACGATCACATAAAAAACAAATATATTTCATAATTAAACAAAGTGTCAGTTTTCGTTAATGGAAATTAAAACCCCTTTTCAAACGACTTATGGTCCTATTTCAAATTAAAATCCTCCAATTTTAAACATGTGGATCAAACATGGGTCAAATCGCAAGCCGATCTTCTATATAGGTAAGCGTTATTTTTGCACCATCAAAACAGATCACATAACAAATATGTGTTATAAATGTAATTAACCGCAATATCGGTTAATTAAATTTTAAATTACAATTTCTAGACTATTTTAGTTACAAAATAAAGATATTATAGAATCGAGATTATCATATAATTATTTCATATCATAAATTATTTCTAGTATTTCTGGTTTTTGTGCCTATTCGATGGTCCCATTAATGGAGGTGCGTGGTTTACGAATTTAGTCAATGAAATATTATATAAGTAAACAAATAATACAACGCTAATTGGAACCAAAATAATTTATACGACTTCTTCGAGTAAGAAACATTTTTCTAAAAAAAATATAATATTACTAACTCTGCATATTTTTAATGCGATACTTTGAGAACTTCAATAAAATGTCGTCCTGCATTGATGCGTTTAGTCAACCTATTTAACAGGTTGTCGACGTTGGCCATCGAAACATTATACATAGTCTACGATTTCGGAAATTCAATGAACTGCTGTATTTGCGATGATGAATTAATAAAATAATAATGTAGGTATTACAATGGTTGGTTAAGATATTTAACCTTACTAAATAAGCAGTTGCTAAATGCAATTACGTTGGTGGGTTATATCGTAAAATTCGTTTCTTAACTAAATAACGATGCTAATTTAAGCTGAGAAATAAATCACGCGTGTATATAATCAAAAATTAAAGTAAAATGATACACAAGTACATGCATGACCTTGGTTGACCTACCTCTATTTGCTTAAAAGCGAATCCGTTAAAAACACCACTATTTCATAAAAACTTTTAGTAAAACAAATGTAACGTTGATTATTATTATCACAGAACAAATGTATATTAAGCACTTTATCGATAAACAATGCAAAAAGTGCAAAAACGTTCTATCAAATAGGGCTGTTCGGCAGTTACCAGTGCCGTTTCCCTCACGTGTCGTTGTATTCATGTCGCGGCAGAGAATGAAAACAAAATGGCGACCGGTCCTATAGCTTTAGTGAACAGCAGATGTGCCATTTTAAGTTTTTTTTTTGTTCGCAAAATGTAATTTCGAATAATTGTAAGATAGTGAAGATAATGAAAAATAAGTTTTTATTCATATCACAACATTAAATCATTCTATGACACTAAAAAAAAAAGATAATTAACGGCAAGATGCGTCATAATGACATCGATTTTGGAGACAGATTTGTCTAATACTGTGTTGTTTTATGTTTCGCGTTATTTCCATAAGTACTATAAATTCCTTTAAATTTTAATACTATTAGGAATTGCTTTAAAAAATAGGTAAGCATGCATATCGAAATTTCCTAATCCTGAAAAAGACACTAATACCCGGCGAGATTCAAAAACGAACGTAGGTAATACTAATAAGTGCGTCAATTTTTTTTAATTGGCCTTTTCATAACGTGTTCGCTTTTATTTTTACTTACTCTACTACCTACTTAATATAATACCTACGCTTTCTAGATCAAATGCAGACATTTAACAAATTTAATAGGAACATAGTCCAAAACAACAACTTATTTTCAAGAAAAGCTAAATATTAGTAATGACAATGAATGATCGAAGTGTTCACATCCGGAAATGCAGCACGTACCTGTGGGTCCAAATCATTTTAAATTTGACAAATGGCCGTAGGCCAACTTGCTGATCCGGACAGCTAAGAAATTAGAAAACAATGTTATTGCTCAATACCTGTGTTACCTTTCTTAAGCAGTGACGTAATATTTAAGTAATAACGCAATCTTATTAATAGAAAATTATCTTTGAGGGTCAGATATCCAACGAACCTATATCTAGCAATAATATTCACTTTACTAATTTCATCGAAATATCTAACCCGATTTTCTGCGCTGCGCTGTTATTATTCTCACACTTGTTCGGCGAACGGAGCACTATAGTATCGCGCGATGCAGTCCTCACTCGATGAAATACCACGCCATAACGCATTCCTCTAACTCAGCCATCCGCTCGACCTAAAAACGAAATCCCGAAACGTACCAAAACTTCCACTAACCTTCTCGGTTTCTATCAATACAGAATACCAAATCCTAATCACTTATAATTATGTAGAACGCACGACGACAAGCACATCTTGTTCTAATGCGCAAAATGGCGACTGTAGTATTAAATTCCTGTCGTATTCTTTGTTCGACGCTCACGGGACGGGAGGGCGACTGTGCGGCTGTAACATGCAGAGGCGAGGCCAGCGGCCCACGCCCCACCGCCAGTTGGGGGCTCCGCTAGCGCCACCAAGTAAAAATCATTCGTCGCCCGTTCGCCGCCACCATTGCACGTTACTCGTATCCGTCGTCCAATTATTATTACTACGTAGTGGTTCGTGCGGTGCACAAGTTAAAATCTCCCCGCGCCTATCCTCGATCGACTTCAGTCTCGAACGTTCTCTCACCGAAAATACGCGTCAAGTCAAATCAAAGACAATTCACATTTTGTGACGTCTTTTGTTTCCGTATTCCATCGGCCAGTTACTTAACAAAGGTTATATGCGAATGAAAACATTATTTTGTCAAATAGAATGTCAAAAGGTCAAGTGTCAGTGTGTACCTAGTGTTTGAAATATATAATAGGTGAGGGCATCGAATAGGATTACACTTACAACTCCTATAATAATGTTCCCATCATGTAATGTTTGTGTTAATGCTACAATTTCGTCATATGTGTTGTCTATACAGGTGTGGAAATATCTAATTATTTATAGGTCATGTGTCCTTGTTGTGTAGTGTGGTTCACGTTCCTTTCACATGCTATATAATTACAAGTCTCGCCAACGGATCCGTGAATAAGAATAAATGCCATAGTTATTGTTACGCGCTGATAAAATACAATATAACAAGATGACGAAGCTACGTTCTAAGCTAGCAAATGCAATGCATAGCAACTGCTCGGGTATCTATTTTTAGTTTCACAACACGCCAACCTGTATCAAATTCTGTACTAGAGAAGTAAGTCAATAATATAGGTACCTGTATAATCGTGATAACCTGTTTGCTTAGGTACCTACGTAAGTAAATCGTAAACAGTCGTAATTATCTCGGGTCTAAAAGTTACCACCTGACCATGTCTTACGTTTGTTCTGAGTGTCTTAGAATTTTTGTTTTGCTATGGTCCTTTTACTAAAATTTCATTGCAGTAATACATACATATAGCACAACCAAAAAAATTTACATTCATTACTTTCATACCGGTATATTATGACGTAAAGCCATTAATTAAACCTCTTCGTTTTCAGTAGAACATCATAATTAAAATTACAAATTAGGAATTTTTAATGGGATATTCAAAGCCATAATAATCCAAGGAAAATGTCCATAAAATAAACCTTATACTCCGAATTAGGTATATGTATACAAGTAGGTACTTTGCCAGGTAAAAGCCAAAATCAACATCCATTATAATTTTACCGTTAACTTTCTTCCAACAACACCGCACCGTAAAACTGGTTTATAACTGCAGAAATAATTTCAACCGTATTTCCAGGCACAAAGATCGAAATTGCTTAAGTGGTGCTTAATTGTGTAAGAGAAATCAAGGTTTCCCTTGAGAAGTCTATTGCTTTCGTCACATGTAATAAATAAATGGATCAGTACAGGGAATTTTACTAAGATTAAATAGGTACCTACTACAAGGGTATACCTACTACCTTTGTCGTACTTTGTTGAGAATCGCAATTAGTTAAGTTTTACTTAACTTACTTACTTGCGGAAGTGACTTTGTCAACAAATTAATTAAATATGAGCATTAAAAATCTAAGTCTAAAGTATTAAATAACCATTCATTTGAAACCAAATTAACCAACCAATGTTACCGAATTTGCCTTAGTTTTTCTAACTCATACAAATTAATTACATACCAATACTTTAATTAATTAATGTAATAGGTATTGATTAAACTAGGGCCTAATAATTTAAATTTACATTTATATCTTCGTTCCCCACCTAGTCCCATTAAATTATATTTCAATAATAATAGACATAGTAGAAAAATACATTTATTTCCCAATAATTATATAGGCTTTGCTCTATTATTATCACAAAAATAAATTAACAATATCAGTTATTTTCGAATGATTTTCTTCTTAATTTAGTTTTTAATCACTTCAATTGAAAATGAAAAAGGAATTAAATCGTTGAGGATTTTAAAATAATAGTTACAAATACACTGCTCCGAAGTCCTTGAAGTTGAAAGTTTTACCAATAATAATATCAACGTACATAGATACATACCTACGCGTTCAGATCAAAATTATTCTGTCTATGCTGTGAACACGATAAACTCGCCGTAAAGTGCCTTTGTATCGATTTTGACCTCGTTGCGTGACGGCATCACTGCGCATGTACTGCCCGATAAGGCAACGGCAAATCGTCGCCGCACCCTTCACCTCAGTCCCTCAGTCGGCTTCATAGCTTGAAACATAGCGGTTGCAGACCGTTTCGTCCTCCGCAACGAAATACAGTCGGACACTTTTTGTTTTGCTTTTATTTATTATTTTTAGTTTTAGTCTTGGTGATTTGCGTCCGAATAATACGCTTAAAATATATGTTATTTCCAATGTCTCGACAATTCCGTAAGTCATATTTTTAAGGTGAATAATTAGCCTAAAGTCATCGAGTACATAACCTACTCGATATCTAAAGAAAACAAATATGAAAACTAGTAGGTAAGTAAAAAATAAGATGCGCTTATTGTGAATTTTGAATACGAAAAAAATGTACTCATTTATGAAAAATAAAGACATGTTTTCTAAATGTTGAATATTATTTTAAATCCCACCTAGAATTTTGTTTTACAAAGTTAATATTTAGTATAATTTGCATTGTATAATAATCAGTTTAAGTCAGTTCAAAACAATGACCAATTAACCTGGTGGCTACCAAGTTGTTAGGTTGGAAATTTTATTTCTTTGGGTATATTTTTTCCCATCGTACCATTGACTTACAATTATATGGACGTCGGGTCCGCGCTAAAAAGTGTCCGAACTTATAGGGCATTAAAATCGTATACAGAGCGTCATTCACGCTTTAGTCTTCGTTTGTTCGACTGACAGCGAAGCAAGCAAAATTAGACAGTACTGCGATGACATTACAATTTAAATCTAACGTTTTAGCTTTTTCATATTCCTTTACATGTCACTACGTTTAAATAGGTTGACTTGGGACATTTTTTTCGTGGTTTTTGTATTAGACCCGTCGTCCATATAATTGTAAGTCAATGCATCGTACCCACTGTACTTATTGTTCTCTTCGTGTACCTCCATTTAGAGTGGTCAATACAGTAGGCCTTTATAAATAAAACGAACACAAACTTTCAAATTTTTCTTTAATCAATAATTTAAAGCTTACAGGAGACATTTCTTGTTGTTAATACGTAAGAGCCGTCACAGCAGCGCTTTTTACACGATATTCACCTCTGATAAATATCGTAACATGTCGAACTGAAATTTCGCCACTATTTAAAACAAGGTAAGAACCAAAATAGATGCGGCATTGAAAACTGGCCCTCCAAATGACTAGGTCTAAAATTAGTATAGCGATAAAGACATCCACATTATAAAGCCACACACATATTTAGATTGATCAAAATTTTACAACAGTGTACGTAATAATTTGTAGAATTTCGACTGTTATCAGTGTGTGGTTTACTGTAAAGACAAACGCACTATAGAAGTAGCCAGTTCTCAATATTCGCAACGTGAACGCATCTAATGCGTTCGCCAGTCGTGGTCGCAAAGAACACTTCCATCTCCAATACCGACAACACTTCATGATTCTTACATTACTATCTCTCAAATTCATTTCAAAATGACGTCTAAATTAATTGAAACCTGTGCTAGAAACTAGGTGACGTAGTCAAGTAATAATCATGCAGAAAACATTCAGAAACAGTCGAATTTAAAGAATATGCAGGTGAGAAACGCGAAGAGAAAGCTCTTTTGTCCGTGCTCCTTTTGCGTAATTCTACCGATAGTAAGGGCAATGTTTGAATAAGGTACGCAGCAAATGCTGCAAAGCCAGACGTTTTGTTTCTCGTTCAACACCCAAATTAGATAATATTGTAGGCAATAAATTGGGAGTCGTGTTGTATGGACCCTTCGTCTCACTGCAAGTGGTTATTAACTCGAAAAATCAATTAAAAAATTGAGACAGACATGACCAAAACTTGATGACAAATTTTATTAAGGTCCAACCTGACCACGTCCCTTTTGTCCCATCTTGTAACTAAGAAGGTTACGCAATCCATTCTTATGATCTATTCTGCGAAGGCAAAGGCGAAATGAGGAACTATTCTATTAAGTATTCAAGTGTTGCTTGACTTGTTGAGCTAACGACTCGGTATGGACAGTAACAAATTACGCTAATGCCCATGGGTCAACTTATAATTGACATCCAATCGCCGTTTTAGCTCAGGTCTCAAGGTTTTCAAAAAAAAATTAAAGGAAAATATTCGTAACTTGCTAAAACCTCGTATAGTAGAGCAAATCGTAAAACTTTTAAAAAAATATATTAAGGAATTTCAAACATTACGCTCGCGGGCGAATGTGCAAAATTCCAAAATCGTTACAAAAGTCGCGATTGACAACTTAAAAGGTCACCCTAAAATGTCTAGTCCGCAATAAGTGGAGACGATAGACATGGAAAATGACGAATAGCTCTTTATTTTTATAACGAAAAAATCTCCTCCTCACGAAAATGACGTAGTAACAAAAATGCTTACAAACACAACCATAGTCATCATACATGTACATATAGTTCTCTCTCACATTCACACACATTCACGCACAGCTGTGTCAGCCGACAGATGTTAAAAGTACGGAACGCAAGCCATTTGTAATCTTCCCAACTGAACCAATCAGCTTCCGTTCAGTACCACTGTCCGTCATGGTTACAGGGGATAGGATTTCGCTCCCATTATTAAAGTCACATCAAGGGAGCTGACAGAGGGATGTATAAATAAAGATGTAGAGGCCATTAAGACATGTCACAACTAGATTCTACATTTAAATATAGCTATAAAGAAATACACCAAAACGGAACACCCTTTATCAGCTTCTACCTTTTCAATTTGTCAATTAATAAGACTGGATATGACTGCTATTTAAATCGACACTCCAGACACCGAAGCCTCGAGAGCATATGATCGCCAGATGTTACATAGCCGAACTTGTTTGAACGGTACAAGACAAGAATAGTGTAAATTCCAGAGAACGCAATCTAAATTTATTCAATATTCTTATTTTATAAATATGCACCTATTAATTTCGTAACAAAAAGTAAAATACAGGTTTAATTATAGATTTGTATTATTATGTTCACAAGCATCCTCCTTGTCATAAGCAAACCAATTTGCCAGCGCTAATAAATCTTCAGACCTTTTCTGACTGTTAAAGAAAGAAACAGATGCATTTAATATTAAAATAAGTTTAGTTTGTGTTCTTGAGACCGAAAAAGTTGTATTAAGTAGCTATAAACGTCAAATTTTTTTAACAATATTGAAAGTAGGTATTTCTTATCATGTTATTTGCATTTTTTGCTCTTTTAATTTATTACTTGAGGTAATTTACTACATTTTTATCAACTCTATGCAATGTTAAATGTTATTATTTCGATAGCGATATTGATGTATCACGAGAATAATTCTAATATCGCTTCTACATCGACGGCCACAAGAATTTACCTTACGTGAATTATTTAACTGGATTTACGGAATATTTTTTTTTGAAAATTCACACTAATATTATAAATTTTTGAATGGAAGTCGAAGAATATTTTGTGTAAATTTTCAAAAGACTGAAGCTAATTTTGCGGCATATATAAAGCTCGATAGTGACAGGTAAAAACGCAGCGTTTTTGTAACCAAATATGGTGTTTGGCATTGTTTTAAGCTGTCATGACCGAGCTACTTGCCAATAAGTCGATAGATTACCAATGGATATTTAAATTTCAAAAATCAATGGGCGAAACAAATTTAGAAAATTTACCCGTGAATAACTTTCGTTCAAAAACTTCAGGAAAAAGCAAAAAAAATAAATCAACTTCTCGATACCAAGTAACAGTTGATCTTTGTATGGGAAGAAGAAAAACCATTTTGTGATTTCCTAACTAATTTAAGAACATGAATTGTTCAGAATTTATGATTACAAGACTCGAATTTTGTCTTTAGAATTGTCGTAAAGCAAAACAATTCAAAATAATTTTTTTCCCATTGTATAAACCTATCTTATTCAATTCCACTTATCACTCGCCACAAGGATTTAAAAAATATCCTCCCTTTTGTAAACTCCGTCGTGGTAGGGTAAAACAATATAATTGGGAAAAATAACAAGTTTCATGTCTAAAAATATTTGTTCGTCATTGCAGCCCATTCTATTGGTGTTGAAAACAGAAAATGGTGTTCTTAGACAATGCTATTTTAAAGTCTGTAAAGTCTTGAGAGAAAATTCCAAAATGTACTCTACACGACAAAACTGCGTTTACAAAAGACGATATTACAGAGTCAATATTGAATAAAATATCGCAGTCTAAAGCTGGATTGAAGACAGAGTAGATTCAGTTGCCAAGCAGGAATTTAATATCGAGAGATCTTAAATTCTCTCTTCTCTCTTTCACAGGTAAAAGTGTTAACACTATTAACCATTGTTACTGGATTATATTTTAGAAATTTAGGTATTATGGCATAAGTGGTGTGTTCATAATTAAGAAAAAAATCTGTCCAATCAGAACTCAATTAGGTTACAAAAAGGAACACGAGTTAGCTTTTGTAGTGTCGAAGGGTAGGTCACAGGACACGATTTGACATTTATAATCTTAATTCCCTTGTGATGACGTCATGAGCTCTAATTTGGTGCTGGAAATTCCACTACCCATACTGATTTTGGCAACCATATATATTGTGACTTCTGTACGGTATGACAAATGACACAAGGATTTCCTTATGTCAAAAAGTATCCGAATGAAGTTAGGATAGTGGACCGAAGTATAGAAAAACAATAACCCCCTATCGATTTTAGCGCAAAACAAAAAAAAACATAGAATAAGCACTGTAGGTGATACTGGAATTACAATTTAGCCTCTAAACTTGTACGAGCAGACAAAAAACAACACATCACCAACCACATAGAAAGAGGTGATGCCCTTGTAAACTTTAAAATTTGAATTTCACAATATCCGAATAGTAACTTAGTTCCATTCACCATCCGCCAATTCATTTCTCTTACTTTTTTTACTCTAATAAATAAATAGGACTTCTTTTAACATTCTATATTGATGGATGCAACTAAGGTACTCGGTTTAATTTCACGATGCTTCCTCCCCTCTAGGTATATAAACGGTTGTAGCGGGGTGTCGTCGGGCTCAGTTGCGGACGGGCGGCGCTGGTGAATGGTGGTGTCGCTCGAGGTCCTCAAGGGAAAGAGCGTTAGGGACATGCACGGAAGGCAGTTTGCCAGCGGATGCACGAGCCAGGAGCTCCGGTGAGAACCATCTAGCTAACTGGTTGTCTCCGCCTCCGGTGCCGCCGCTGCCGCCCATTTCTGTAATAGAGTGTTAGCTGAACAATCTACGGGTGGTGTATATGTACATTTCGCACCTTCCACTACTGGCCATGGGTTTCTTTGAAATCTGGAGGTCTACTCTCGTTCTCCATCCGACATCCGTGCTGAAACAATTACTTTTAATAAGTAATATTCGACCAAATCGAAATACAATGTCAAGTATGAAACTTCATTCGCATCATGAAACTTCTTAACTTGGTCGGGTTTTACTTATTTCAAAGTAATCCGTTTCGGATGGAGAACGGAAGTAGCTGATCCAGCGAACGTATTCGCGATCAGTTATGACAATTATCGAGTCCATATATCGACCCCTCCTACGTAAAGTATCGTATGTCGAAATTGCCAAATTTACAGGGGAATGTTTTAAAGTTTTAAATTCACGGAAATGAGCGTGACAGGTGACTTCAGCATTTCTCAGTTTTATTCGGCAAAGCTCGTTATTCACATAGAGTGATCATCTAATAGATCATCTAACCAATATCTAGGATTTTATAATACTCTATGTGAGTAACGGAGCTTTGCCGAATAAAAGTGAGAAATGCTGTAGTCACGTGTTATACTCATTTCAGTGAATTTAGAACTTTAAAACGCTCCCCTGTAAACTTGGTAAGTTCGACATACGATACTTTACGTAGGAGGGCGTCGATATGCCATGTCGAAGGTGACAAAAAAAATATAACAAAATTTTATATATAGTTTATTAGGTTTTTATATAAATTTACCAAAGAAATGTTACTTGTTTTAAATTTTAGTGCCGTTTAGAATTTTCAATCACAACGGTCTTAGGCACTGCCACTGCGCTCGTTATCCTGAGATAAGTTGAAAAGTCCCATGTGCCGGTACTGCTTCGCCACAGAAATAGGTAAGGTAGTAGGTAGTACTTCCCTAGACGAACTCTTTCGCAAAGAGCTCTACTGCTACTCAAAACTGCTACTTAAAGTAAATTATGTTATATGGCCCCTTCGCCTTTGAATTGGTGTGATTTCAGAAGAACTATCGTGTAAACCAAAACGCTCTATCAAGTTTTGTAACTTCATTGCAACAAGAATCTGTGATCACCATGCAAAACAAATACATTGATTTAATAATATTCAAGCAATTTATACTATTATAGTAAACTTATTTTGTAAAGGACAACTATAATGCATAGTTAAAATTCTTTATAGCTCAGGCCACACAGACGCAGTACCGACCACGTCTGTTGGAAAAGCGGTCTGGAGCAGCACAATTTTAAAACTTAATTAAAATCGGAATGTAATTTTAAAACAGGACGTAAATATTTTAAAACAGTCGTTACTACGTAAAACATCTCCCCTGAAATGGCGCTTTGACCCTTCTATAAAACTAACATCTTATGTACAAAGTAAGTTAAACATGTTAATTAACCTTAAAATTATAGAAAACCTGAAAAATCCTTGTTGCAGCGTTTTCTTTGCTTTCACATTACAGTGTATTATTGGTTTGACACTGCAGAGAAGTTCATACCCGACCAGCAGCCCCATATCTACCAACCCTCCCTACCAACCCTTAAGGTATACGAAAAGGGCACTATGGCCTGTGCGCGCACAGGAACCTTACAAGTTCAGGTTCCGACCCCAGGTCAGCCAGTGTACATGGTTGGATCCGACCAGCAGTGGAAAGTATTTGTGATGTACAAAGACATACCATTGAGGCTCCTCTGGTGCGATTGAACGAGCAGCTGGTGTAGCGTGGTGCCGCCTGCAACGCTGCGTGCCATGTTGTTCATGTTGTTAAACTAAAACGCGACATAATAGCAGTCAGTTAAAATTTTAGAAACCCCCCAACACGTCTTAAACGTGATAAGTGCTGAAGATTAGTAAATATGTCGTAAAGTATTCAATATTAACCAGCTGCTCTATCTTCGCTGATGTAATGTGCAAAATGTCCACTTCGGTAAATGTATTCTTAACAGACGTACAACTAGACAAAATAGTACTAGTTGTATACAAAGTAGTAATTGTTGTTCTCAAAGGGGAGAAAGTGACCGATTGCCAACGAGTGTGTCGTTGGGAATCGCACTTTCATCCGAGTGGATGCATATGTGTACCTACGAGGAAAACAAAAAACTTAAACTTTATTCATTGAAATTTATATTACAGTACTTTTTAACATACAATCGAAAGACATTTTTTTTTGCGTTTTTTCCAGTAAAATACGATATTTTCGGAATAAGACGGCGCATTTTTCTCGCTTTTCCAATTGTAAAAACTCTTCATAATAATTTGTCTTGTTGTATTTATTTCTGAATTTCTTAGGCAATAGCATAAGATTAATTTGTAAGTGTATTAACAAAATGGACTGTATAATGTCTGTAATAAACGAGTTTTATTTTACTTTTTATTTTGTTTATTATTCAAAAATGTGAAAACGATGAGAATGTATTTAATTATTTCATTAAAAAAACTAACTCTAAACTCGGTGTGGAAATTAACAGTCATTGTTTTATGTTTACACTTATTTTACCACTGATTGACTCTTTCGTAGTCAATAGTCAAGTTTATTTTTATAGGAATAGTTGAGAGAGAAATGGCGTGCTTTTGAAGTTACAACTACAGTCTTTACAAAGATTATTTTTAATGTAAGTATATTATGAAGAAAAAGCGAAGAAATAGTGATGAAGAAAGTTAGAACTGTATTTCTTATCTTAAACAAAATTACAAAATACTATTTTGAAAATTCCAATAATTACTAATTCAAAGTTATTGTGCAAAGTGATAGAAGATAACATGGGTTAAGTGAAAAAGTAAGGTGTAAGTTACTTAAGAGAAATTGAAAACATAATGTATTAGAACCACTATGGAAAATATTACTGAGTATCCCGATAATTAAACGACATGGCTCAAAGGAGTTGATTCCAAGCCAAAACTCTAATAAAAAAAAACAGGAATAGTAGAAATATTATAACATTGGTAATAATTTTTCAAAGAAATAACGTTATGCGACCGATAGACTATGGAAGAAAAAAACAATGGAAGTGCCAGAAGCCTTGTTTACTATCTGAACAGCAGTCGCCAAAATGCGCACAAACAAATGATAAACATTACGAAATCTTGATAATGATTGGTCATAGTTTATAAATTAAAAAGAAGTAACAAATTCTGGATTGTTAATATAATTTAAACTTCACCCAGTCGCCATGTCGCTGAAAGTTCAATACCTTTACTGCAAGTTACGACGTTTTAATTTTATATTGAAATTTTATTAAACGAACTTGCCATTTTGCGGTCAGTAGCTGGATTACGACGAAGGATTAACATTTGAATCAATTCGATAAACAGAACATTTAAAATTTAATAAAATAACACTTACCGATTATATGAAATATTACTACGGGTGATATTCTTGGTGCGGCTAACATTTTTGCACTCCAAAACAGCACATTAAGGCATTGTTTGCGGGAAAGAATGACAGACCCTACCATACGAAGCGAAAATGGCGGACTAGGTATGTGGTAGGATAGGTCTTTCGAAACCATCGAGTATATAATCAGAAATAGAGACGAAATGTCATTTAATTTATTTGAAAACTATTCTGCCAAAGCATTATGGTGACAACTGTGCTCCGATTGGCCAGCCCGAAGTCGAAACAATTGACGGGTTTTGTCACTTGTTTCACTTCAAATCGACTAGTTTAACTTGAGCTTTGTTATAATGGACGAAAATTTAAAAATTACATATTTAATTACCGATGAAATGTGATTCAGTTTTGTAATTAGATGTTTCGCTGTTTTTCCCACACCACCGAATGAAACCCCCCTATCCTTATTACAATAAATACAGAATATTTTTGGAATATACGGAGGCGTACACAGGATCAGTTGTTGGCTCTGTACTATTTCAGCTTTCTAATTTGTGATTTCAGAGCAAACGAGAGTTGATATTTAAAAGTAATATAAGGCCCATATGCCTGATGAGATGCCAGGGACGGTGGCCCTTATTTCGTCTCTATTTCTGGTTATATACTCGATGTTCGAGACCTAATGTTGACACGCGTCAGACGCTAAATAACCACTTCTACAGTATTTACTGTTCTGTGGACATGACATTTTACGAAGTGTACATTCTGCACCGAAACGCTGTAAGGTGGTCATGTTTATTAAACAAAAAAGGACCATCTCACAAATACCAACTTAAAAAAAAACTATATATATAAATGAACTCACCGAAGCCGGTACTTGCTGCCTCTGTTGTGAGTGAGGGAACGGACGGATTCCGGCTACCATTTGCTGCAACAATACAAGGTTTTGCATAATCTAAAAATATTTCCCTCAGTGGAAAGATCGACCCCTCCTACGTAAAGTATCGTATGTTGCAACTTGCCAAGTTTACAGGGGAGCGTTTTAAAGTTCTGAATTCAGTGAAATGAGTATAACACGTGACTATAGCATTTCTCACTTTTATTCGGCAAAGCTCCGTTACTCACATAGAGTATTATAAAATCCTAGATATTGGTTAGATGATCTATTAGATGATCACTCTATGCGAATAACGAGCTTTGCCGAATAAAACTGAGAAATGCTGAAGTCACCTGTCATGCCCATTTCAGTGAATTCAAAACTTTAAAACACTCTATACATACAACATATGAATAAAAATTGATTTTGATACTAGTAGGCCAATTGTCAAAATAAGAATGAAGAAGACAATAACGCAATTAGCAATAATTAGAATGTCGTACACACATTCACAATTTTTAGTAGCAGTAGAGCTACTTGAGAAAGAGTACTGCCACCTTACTATTTCTGCCGCCAAGCAGAAATGTCAGTGTTCCGGTTTTGAAGGGTAAGGGTGCTGGTGAAATTACAAGCACATGCGACTTTTTTTTTACATATAATAGACACACGCTTAGCCACAATCGAGATTAATCAGTCGACAAATGAGTTATTGTAAGGTTCGGAATCGACCCCCTTACTTGGTAACCGATCGGCCACAGAGATAGTTAAAGGAAGGAAGTTCTAAGGATCCTGTCGCTTCGTATCAGATGCGCAAATATGGACCCCTCCTACGTAAAGTATCGTATGTGGAAATTGCCAAGTTGACAGGGGAATGTTTTAAAGTTTTAAATTCACTGAAATGAGCGTGGACGGTGACTGTGACTTGTCAACTTATGCCACAGGGTGACGGGCGCAGTGGCAGTGCCTCCAGATCTTTGCGATTTAAAGCTCTGAGATGCACTGCCTTGGACTGGACTGTCATGGACAGACGTGTAGCTTACGGAGCACGACATGTTCGTCCCGTCACTTGATATTATAAAATGAAAGAGATAAAAAACAATACAGACAATTTTGGAAAAAAAAATACCTTCTTTCACAATCTATCGATAAAACTGTCGGGCAACTACCACACGACTATTTAAAATATTATAAAACTGGCAACCCTGCAAATGTCAAAAAAGACAAGACTATTGCTGTAGTATAGCTAAAAAAAATTAGGAGTTAAAGAGTTAATTATTTTTTAATTAATAAATAGGTTCAGGCGTTACTTTGCGGAAGTCCATGTTAATAAAAATGAAAGTAAATTAATTTGCTACTCGCGAACCAAGTGAAAGTTAAATAGCTGCGCTTGTTGAATATTTTTTTCATACAGTTAATTTTCCCACCCTCCCTCCGCATAATATTAACAACACAAGCGCAACTACAGTCACAAACCACCACCAAAAATATACCCGACACGTAAACACGCCTCTCCACGAGGCATCCTCAAGGGTTGTTGATTGATCGACACTCGGCCAAAGAATGGAGTTATTTATTGAGATCATGGTGTTTAATTAACAAACCTGTTGCTGATTGAGATAGTGCTGCTGGTAGTCGGCAGGGGAGGGCACGTAACCCATCACAGGCGCTGCACCGCTTTGGTTGCCCTGCAAAGAAATCACATGCTTCACCTGCAGGTTTTTTTCTGGCTATATTTAAAGTGATAGCGTATGATATTAGGATGCAGCCCAAGTCCATGTTATTTTTTTCTCATTTTATCTTATTTTGACATCTAGATACAATTACAATCGTTGTCGTTAGAATTGACCCAAACGAAAAATAATTACTTTTAACCTAATTTAATTTCTTGGCAACATCAAAGTCAAATAATAATTTATTCCATAGGCAAAATTTTTACAC
>NW_020653575.1:3809464-3888244 GCF_003589595.1 Hyposmocoma kahamanoa | reverse complement strand
TTAAATTCATGTACAATATTAGCTCATAACTGTTTTGGCTCGCTATCTGAAAGTACTTGTATATGCCCTCAACTAAGCAGTACAAACACCATTAAATATTTAGGTATAACAGTTGATAAGTATTTAAATTTCAAGGCCCATATCGAAAGTCTTACAGCTAGAACACGAAAATTAATATATATTTAAAAAAATTTAAGACATGTCGCCAATGAAAAGCTACTGAAAACTGTATATTTATCACTTTGTCAATCACTGTTTGTATACTGCATAACGACTTGGGGAGGCTCCCATAAAAATACTTTGCTAAATTTAGAAAGAGCACAAAGAGCCATTCTGAAAGTTAGCACTTTTCGACCTTTTCGCTTTCCCACAGCAGAACTCCTTGCTAAATGTGATGTACTTTCAATACGCCAGCTATTCATACTACTAACCGTAATAAAAAAGCGTTCACTAACACCATATATCCCATCACTCCAAACCAGCAAAAGACGAGCAGACATTGTTTGTTCAACTGAACGGTTTCGAACTGAACACTCCCACAGATTCTTTTGCTTTCTTGGTAGCTATTTGTATAATAAAATAAATCGTTCTCTATCTATATATCCTATGAATAAGTTTCAATGTAAAAAAACCGCGCAAGACTGGTTAAAAAGAATTAACTACAATGACACTGAAAATTTTATATCAGTTTTTAAGTAATATAAATATAATTAAGACGCCAGCTATTATAATTAAGATTTATGTATTATTGTAATTTATTGTTATTGAACAAAATATGTTGACTAACCGTTATGCTATAATCACCAATTTAGATACCTAAGACACAAGTAAACAATTTTATTTAGTTTAGGTGTCACCTAGATTAATTTGCACTACTAACCTTAATTAAAGTAATGTAAACATAAAATAATTTCATTGTTTGCGACAATTTGGCGCATATATGTAAATAATAGGTTATTTAATAAGATTTATGTATGTATTTAAGTTAATATTTTATACAGAAATAAATTTATCTTTATCTTTACAAACGCCGCAGAGTAGTCGTGTAATATAGATACAAAGAAAAAAGAACACAGTCGTATTGATATGCATAGAAATTTCTAAGGTAGTTTTATTAAAGCAGCATCGATCGGTTGAATGAATGAATGCCAATACTTAGAAACATGGAAAAAGTATCGATACTTTTTGGTATCGAGTACTTTCCTTCCGATACCGATACTTTTGCACTCGATACTTTCATTCGATAGTTTTTAGGTATTAGTACTTTTTGACAAGTGTCGTATCGTTTGGAATAATTCCTACATAAGACACCTCATATCATAATGCAAGCCACTTAGCGATTTTTTTTAATGGCAATCTTCGTCACAAATGACTTGGCTGTATAGTGTACGGCACCATTTGCCTCTTTATAAGAATGAGAATGAAGAAAAATAGTTAAAAACATTTGAATTAACATACCTGACAAACGTTATATTTCGCAATTCCGGCGAAGTTTGTTCCTTCTTCAGAACGTTTGTTCTCAAAAGCGGGCAATACAATATCAAAAACGAGAAACATACTGTTACCAATCAGATTTTTGTTTTTGTGATTATACAGAGGAAGAAATTTATGTAACACAAATTATGTGAAATGACGATTGACTGAATTGATCGATTTAATCAAAGTCCTTTATTATTTGTTTGAATTAAAAGTCAAATAAAATAGTTATTAATTCATGTCTTATATTCTGTCCTTAAGTAGGGAAAATACTAAACCTCGAGGTATCGATACTTTCATGAGACGGTACTTTTTATGCGATACTACTCATGAGTACAGGTATCGATACTTTTGATTCGATACTATGTCCCTACCAATTGAGACTCCCGGTATTGAAACTAGATTGTAGCAGAATAACAACCATTATCATCATTGCAATATAATCTTAGTGGAGTCTCAGTGGAAATAGAATGACCAACGGTTTCAAGAAAAGAAGCAGAATGGGGGCCCTGGTCTATTTTAAGTAAATATACCTTGACTATTGGTCGTCCTTGCGGCACCTTAGGCGGTTGGGCCCATTGCTGTTTGGGACTCTGAGCGTCCGATTCCTTCTCCGCCGTCATTTTGCGAAGTACCTGATAATCAAAGAAGATCAGATGATGCACAGAAGAACTGAGAAATTAATACAGTGGCTATTTTTTTGATTTCGAAGTCTAAGATCTAGGATCTTTATCTTATAAGGTCCACCCTTGAGCTAAGAAATATATTTTTCACCTCTCTAGCCCGGAAAGGCTTTATTTTGAAATTCAAACTTGACGATGGACTGTGGTTCATTTAACTTTTTCGGTCGATGAAAAAAAAAACAATGACACATTCAACTACGCGATTTGTCGTACATTACTTATGTAATATAAATCCGTTGGTATATTTTATTCTTATTATTGTTTACATTAAATTGACAAAGACAACTAATTTTGTTTATTAAATTATTTTGTTATAGTTCAGCTGTTTTTCTTTCATCTACCGTTTTCCTCGCTATAGTGAGGGAAAATGTTGTGTTTCGCTCGACAGCAAAGTTGTTTTGCGTCTCGTGGCTTGAAACCGTCTCTTGCTCTGGATTCTATACAAGCATTCGCGACAAACAACAACTTTGCAGTTATAACAAATAACTATTCTTAGTGCAGAAATCAATTGATTAATTAAAATTTTTTTATGAGCTTTTCGGTGAAGGAAAACATAAGTGATGAAGCCTGCACGAACGTGGTTAGTCCCCAAACTGGCATTGGGCCAGCGTGACGGACTATGGCCTATACACTCGACTGAAAGAAGACCCGTACCCAGCAGTGGGTACGTATAAATGGGTTGATGACGATTGCAGAAAATACGAGTTACACCCCTTATTACTGCGACCGTCAATTTGTTTATTCTGATAATCATCAGTACTATCTTAGTGGGATGTATAACTTCGCCCTGAGTGAGAAGCATGACTTCGCTGCAAACAGCGTGCTTAATACACAACGTTGTACAACTTACCGAGGTGACAATTAAAGAGATTAACGTAGATTTTGTTATTGCATCCTTTGAAGATGAGACGGCGGTTGTTCTAGCGTTACTTGAAATTGGTGTTTTTAACAAATGAAAGCTCCGTGCATAATTAAACTTTTGTTTGATTTTAAAATCGGAACTTATCGTGTTAAGATGTCTCAGACATGTTGCAACGTACGTGATCTCGAAGGGACTCAAAAATCAAATAATATGTAAAAATCAATGTATAAAGAATGTTGGCAGAGACTATTTCGTTATAAAAGGAATTAACGCACAACGTTGTGCAACTTACTGAGGTGGGAGTAAACGATATTGGCGTGGGTTGCTTCGGTAGCTGCATCTCCTGACGACGGCGGAAGTTTTCGCGCTGTTCTTCCAGTTTCTTCTTGATGAGGGCCCCTTGCATTATGGACTGCGTGTGGGCTGCCAGCTCTCGAGGCGAGGGTATGCGGGCTTGGACACCTGCATATACATTGGTAACTTCATATACGTTTATTACAAATGGCCCGAATGGGGTGTTCTACACATAGATGACATGGATTGGTTACCATCAAATATTATGTAATTTTTCGTATTCCTGATTTCCGGAAACACTCTTACTGCATCGTAAGATAAAACTACTCACATAGGAAGCTGAAGTTAGTAGTTAGAAGAACGTAAACTCAAATATCTGTAAGTATCTGAGTAATTTTGATGCTTTTCACAAAGACAAAATTAACTTTTGTTTTGTAATCTTCGTAAAAAAATACATTTGACATTATGAAAATTCGAGCTAACGTTATTTCGGGCAAATGTATTTTCTGACTTCTGATAAGTAATCCCAAGCCGTAAAACGAGTACAACAATATTTTGTTACTTATTGCTAACGTTTAATAAAAAACATTTTAAAAATAAAATTAAAATTAAAGCGACTCTATAGTTTCTTTGTTCTAAATATTTCAATCGCTTGTGGTTCGAACAATTGAAAATGACCAAGAAGTTTATATTAGTTATCTTTTCTGTTATCTTTTGCGCATGCAATGTGTAAAAAAAGGACAGTTAGCTATTTGATTATTTTGTGTGCTTTTGTTAAAGTTATATTTACGATTCATTTATACATATATAAGTTAAAAACTATAAAACTGTACATAATTTTTTAATGATTTAAACACTTTTAAATGAGAACTATATGATAACACAACATATTTGTCTAGTGAAAATATGATACAAAATCCTGTTTTTTACACTTTACTGCAGTATTTTTTACCAAGTTATTATTATATGGTACTGCATAATTGACAACCGCGCTGTCAGTCGAACAAACGAAGACTTGCGCGATTGACGCTCTGTTTGCGATATTAACTGCCTCTGTGGCCGAACGGTTACCATGCCGGACTGCCACGCAGAGGTCCCAGGTTCGATTCCCGGGCCGGGCGAAATATTTGTATGACCTACATTTATTTCTCTCGTGAGTTTGGGTGTAATTTGTGGTTGTCTATGTGTGTGTCCATGGCACCCGCGACAGGGTTTCCCTAGTGCGGGGCTATGTTGAGTGTGTGCGTTATTATATTATTATTATATTATTATTATTATATAGGTGCGGACACTTTTTAGCGCGAACGTCCATTTATTGGTAGGTCAATGTAGCAGATACTTAAATTTACCAAATGGCAAGCATGTTTCACTACCATGATATTCAATTACTTTTTGTGAAATTACTCCACTAGTTTGTTAAAATTGGGTAATTTTCAGTTAAGTTTTTTGTACTCAACTTTGATGACAATTTTTTTTATTTAAATATTTATAGAATATCATCAAGAAGTATTATTTAATATTCGAGTGTGGTAACTTGAAATATTCTTTAATATTTCACGATAATAAATTAATATTGTCACCAAAATTGAGTACAAAAAAGTTACCTGAAAATTATTGAATTATTTATACAAAGATTACTAGACTTAAAAAAAATCCTTCGATCAGGGTGGATTGGAAATGCAATGTCTTGCTTACTTACCTTACTACCAAATACAGATCTAAAAAGTGTAAGATAATAAAATAAAAAATTTTTTTTGCTAAATTTATCATGTTTTGTTAAAGGTCACGGAACGAAAGCTATTGTTGTGTTGTGAAGTTAAGAATCTAGTCCTGCAAGGTTGTTAGTAGTAGCGTAGGTAGATACCTCTCGCGCAAGTCGCTCCCTGTCTTGCAAGCACTCTAAGGGGACAGTTTTATCCTACGATGCAGTAAAACTATTTTCATCACACTTGCACGTAAATAGTACGATTGCATGCAGGCTAACTTGACTATTCTGTGACAAATGGTCAAATATCCGTTTTAAATAGCAAAGGATAGAGCACAAAATTATCTTCTAAAAACAGTTAAAATTAGTTAACGTGTTTGACTTATCGGAATTTACCCTAACGATGCATAGCTGAAACATAATTAAACAATTTCAATACTTAAACACTGGGTTATGGTTTTTATGATATCTCAAAAAATTACGGTCATGGTCAGGTCTTTTTCTTCTCATTACATTTGTGGTCGGTAATGAGAAGTAAAAGGCCCGAGGGGTTTTATTTGGGTCATTAAAGTTAGCCTGCTTGCAATCACACTATTTACGTGCAAGTGTGATGAAAAACGTTGTATGTTTCACGGACGCGGTACGGGAATTACGAACCTCGACTCCGAAAGCACTTCGGGCTTCTAATAGTCTCCTTATTCCTTATTTACCGCCCTCAATACAGAATTTTTGACTACTGAAATTCGGAATTCGGAAAAAGGTCAGTTTATTAGAGCGTTTGCACATTACGTCCGATTCGTATCATTTCCGAATCCGAGAAATGACAGTCCGAAATGTCAAAGGATCATTTTATCTATAGGTGTACAAGCGATATTCGTATTTTCTTGGATTCAAAATGGACTTAGTGCACAAGCGACATCCGAAGTGGGTCCGAATTTTCTAGATTTGTAAGTAACGTTAAGTTCTTTTAACTTTTTTCTCGACTTAGCCAATAAGAAGGAGCCATGCAGCAAGATGGTCTTAATTTAATAATTAACATTCCTGCAACATGTCTAGGCTCAATAATAACTGGTCAGTCTTTAAAATTAGTTAAATAAGTACCTAATAATTCTATGCTATGGAAATTTCAGCTGGTGAAGACCATTACGGCACCTACCTGGATGATGTACGGCGAGCGTGTTCGGGCTAGTCGGCATAATCGGGGACACGCAAAACGCTGCGTCCGCAGTGAAATTTTTGGTTAAAACAAGTCATAGCCAATTTTGAAGAGAGTATTGAAAATTGTGTTATACTTATGGAATTATTAAGCTCGTATACAAAATAGTTTTTAAGTTCAAAATGTATGGATACTTTTAATAATTAATAGATTCAGGCGTTACTTTGTGGAAATCCATATTAATAATACGAGTAATTATAACTTAGGACGTGAAACTATTTTTCCGGATTTAACTTTTGACTTTTGCAGGTCCCATGGTCATGGTTGACTCATCAACATTACAAGGCCCGAAACATTGGTTTCTTTGAAAAACCAAATATACGCGATTTAAATCCCGAAAAATAGTTTAATTTCCTATGTATAACAATCGTGAAAAATAAGAATTCGATTATTTTATAACTTATTTATTAAAAAAACCGTCCTCAAAAGTTTGTGGAAGTACATTTTGTTTGCCAAGTTTTTTTTTTTAAATCGGTAAGCGAAAAGCGAGTGAAATCCAAAAAACCGGATTCATGCCCATTTTGCCACCCTTATAGGTGTTATATTTTCTTCGAATATGATTGGGACCGCTAAAAAAATCATCGAAATTCGGTTAACAAATGTTGGAGTAATCCTATAACTTCCTCCTTTTTTTGAAGTCGGTTAAAAATGGAAGTATATTCGTTTGCTACTCTACTACTCCGCGTACCTAATAGTGCAAAATAGCTGCGCTTGTTTTTTCTTTCATGCAGTTACTTATCCCATCCTCCCTCTGTATAAAATTAACATAATAAATAACACGAGCACAACTACAGTTACAAACAGTGCACACACGCTCGACCGAAGACTCGTTCAGCTACAAAAACTCACGAGGATCTATTATTTGTCGTATATGTTTCTGTTGGTGGTGTTTGCGACTGTAGTTGCGGTTGTGTTATTTATTTAAATAAATAATTTCAGCAAGAAAAGGAGCAAAGCCTGTTACTTATGTCAGTAAGCTTTTTATCATCTATGATTTTTACTTTGGCTTATTAGGCCGCCAACAGACGGCGAAGATTCGTGCTCAAAAACAGACTATCCCATGATATTGGATTATTCGACTTCAACCTCCAAATAGTGTTATTCGAAAGCCTGTCTGAACTTAAGAGTGAAAAGACAAATCTTATACATTGACGCAACGCATTCCGAACCTTAGAATTTGAATCCCAGGGCATGGTTTTCGGAAATGTATAAGATTTAAAATTCACTATAACCTGACTTAAGTTTAACAAAATACAGGAACTATTTAGTATTTATTGTAAATTTAATAAAGAATATTTTCGCTGTCAGTTAGCTGGTCAACTGAATCAATTGAATACTTAATATAATTGTAAAAGAGCCTTCTACAATGACATAAAAAAGGAGAATCTATAAGCATGAACCCTATTTACACTACGTCTTACGTCGGTAGTGAAGAAAACTTACCGGGATGAGGCAGCGGCGAGAGACGCAGCGGCTGGTGGTGCGGCGGCACGACCAGGTGTGCCGCCGGGTTCGCGACACCTACGCCTGTCGGCAATGGGGACCCACCCATCTGCTGCTGTTGTGTACAATACAAATGACATGTTAAATGTCAAAGTCACAATCTTTAATTTCACAGGTAAACAAATTACACTTGAAATCGTCATACTGATTAAACTCTACTACTCATTCGTAAGGCAGATTCCCCTGAGAAGAATGAGCAAGAAACTTTAGGGGTTGCTCTTTGTACATATACATTTAAATACATTTATCATTACAATATTTAATTTAAACATCTTAGATCGAGAATACTTGAAAGAGCTAAACGGGTCCCTACCACTGATTTTTGGCATCCAATTACACAGAAGCTGTATAACAGAAAATCTTTAGTATAAAGTTTTTGTTTCAGTATAGTTTTGAACCTCGTAAATGGCAAATTTTGAATTTCAGTAGGAATCTTATTATAGAAGCATATTTTTCGTATCACTCAATACTTTTTTTTTCTATTCGTTTTTTAAGTATTGTGTTACTTATATTTTGTGTGGAGGATTAAATGTCTTTTTATTTTATTTTATTTTTTAATACGGGAAAAAATTTAATTCGAGCTGAGGTAGTATCGACTCTTAATTATATTGATTGAATATAAAATGTTGCATGAAATAATATATTTATTGCTTTATAGAATCGAAGAATCGATGAATACATTCTTTAATATTAAATAAGAAAACATGTCATGTTGAACATGCTAACCTGTCTCTGCTGCTGGTGCAAGCGCAGGATGGTGAGCAGCACCTCGCGGTGGCGGCTCTGCAGTCCTGGGTTGCCTAACTGCTGCATCAGGTGCTGGACTGTGATCTCGCCCGCTTTTAGACCTGTACATGTATACATTATTTGTCGATGAACTTTCTATAACAATATTTTCGAATGACAACAGTTTCCTACTTTATAATAATAACTCATACTCATAGGCCCGCACTAGGGAAACGCTGTATCGCAGGTGCCATGAAGATACACATAGACAACCACAAATTAGACCCAAACTCATGAGAAAAATAAATGTAGGCTGTACAAATATTGTACTTACTTTTTTATTTTTATTACTTTTATTTTTTTAATTTTAGTGAAGCGACTTGCTCTTTAGCTCCGATATTTATCGAGCCAACAGATTATGTAACGAAGATTATGCAAGTTGGTAAACTTTGGTATCTGTCTAATAAATTGTAATGAAATTAAAACACATTAACATTTTTATGTATTATTTAATTAAAAGAATCGGACGATTCCAATAAACAATAAAAATTGTTTATTAGAATCGTCGGATTCTTTTCCACATGAACGGGAATCAACACTTGAATCCTCATTAACATTAATTATTAACATTTCTCGAGTACACAAATTGTCAAACGCAACATCACGTACCCAATCAGAGAATGTCTTCTTTTTTGAACCCGCTCACATTCACGATTTAAACTTGTTCAGAAATGAAATCGATGGTTATAAAAAAAAATCGAATCGGAAACGCATTAGGACATCACTAATTGATTAGAATTCGAGCTGTTAAAAGTTAAATAAATGCTTGGACGGAGTATAGTAAAGGTATAATAAAAGTATATAACCAGAAATAGAGACAAATTAAGGGGCATCCTTGGCAATTCATTAGGCAAATGGGCCTTATATCACTGTTAAATATATACTCTCGTTTGCTCTGAAATCACAAATTAGAAAGCTGAACAATTGACGACAACCGTCAATTGTTTCGAATTCGGGCTGGCCAATCGGAGCGCAGTTCTCACCGTAATGATTTGGCAGAATAGTTTTCAAACAAATTAAATGATATTTCGTCTATTTCTAATTATATACTCGATGGTAGACGAGCATTGTGAAGTGGTGGCCATACCGTGAATAATGGCCTGCGCCTCCGGCCGCTGCAGCAGGTCGCGGTCGGCCTGCGCGATGGGCGCGGGCGTGGGTGCGGGCGCGGGCGCGTGTGGCAGTTCTCCCGCCTGCATTGCCGCTCTCTGCTGCTGTTGAAGCAACACAATACACTCAATACAACATTTCATTAAGTAAAATATTACGAGTACAATTACGAAGTAAAGATAAACTTTAATTAAATGTCTTGCTTAAACTTAGATTTGTATATACGACAATCTTGCTTGACTAGCCATTTCTGCTTAGTCGAAGTCAAAGTTCGTTTTATAAATGTCAATCTTACACCCTGACACCCGGATTGTAAACTATACTTCGTTTCAATCCATTTTAAACAACACGTAAACAAACACGTCACTGACCCGACCATAGACGGTTTACTGATGGCCCATTTTAATGCCAATTACAAATCAATTAATTAATTGAGTGAGTAGATTTGTTTAATTGAGTCATACTAGCGGTTTTCATTACGTAACCTATAAACGCATGTTTAAAATTTCCGAAACCTTAGTTTTAAATTCCCTTTGAAATCCTTGCACTCAGATACTCGTTTGATTGCGATTGAAATTTTCAATTTACTAATCGATTACAAAAACGTTAATTGAATGAAATCATCGAGTATATAACCAGAAATAGAGACGAAATGTCATTTAATTTGTTTGAAAACTATTCTGCCATATCATTACTGTGACAACTGCGCTCCGATTGGCTAGCCCGAGTTCGAAACAATTGACGGGTGTCGTCAATGGGTTTCGTTAATTGTTTCACTTCAAATCGACCAGTTAACTTGAGCTTTGATAATGGACGAAAATTGCAAAATTACATATTTAATATATAATTATCGATGAAATGTGATTCCGTTTGTTTTGTAATTAGATGTTTTGCTGTTTTTCCTACACCACCGAATAGAACAGCACGCCATTGTTAGAGATATTATCTTTATTACAATAAATACAGAATATTTTTCCACACGCAAAATAGGCGCCTTGACGTCGAGTTGCGGACACCAGCCCGTTGCACCAAGTACCAAGTACCAAGTACAGAATATTTTTTGGAATATACGGAGACGTACACACAGGTCAGTAGTTGGCATGTCTATATTTCAGTGCAAACGAGATCAACTCTCGTATTTATAAGAGCTGTATCGCTAATGTGTTACCAGGAATATATGGCCCTTATTTCGTCTCTATTTCTGGTTCGATGAATGAAATGAATGTTTTTTCCGTGCAGCACTATGCAACCATAAACTATTTACACATCTTTAATTAAAAAATAACCTCAGTTTTTGACTACCATTTTTCACATACGATTTTACGATGTTATTCAAGTTAATATTCTTCGAAAATCTGATATCAAGTTAAAATCTTCGAAATATACGTGAAAGTGTTGCTTTTTCGATTTATTGAATAATAGCTTTAGAAATTTAACGAAACCCTTTTGTTTTACATGTCGTTTAAAATGGATTAGAACAGCCTATATCTATGCCGCAATGACAATATTGATATTATAACCAGAGGCCGCTTCGATTACACACGGCGCCGTAACAACAGCGGCACCGCCGAAACTTCGGTGCCGCAGTTTTAGTCGACCTTGCATTTGTATACACGCACTGCGGCGGTGTCGTTACCTGATACCACGGCAGCGCAATACTTTACTAATGTAACATTTTAGTTAAGTACGCCGCATGAGGTGCAGTCGCACCGCTGGTACTGCGGCATGACGCCGCAATCCCTGCGGCGCCACGTGTAATCAGCCTTAACGACTAATTTAAATGTCAACTTTTAGAAATCAAAACAAAAAAACGTCCAGTTTTTGTTCTAATCATAGAAATCATATTATATCATTGAATTCACAAAAGATCTACAATAGAATATCGTCGCCTTACTTTGACAAACTCGTATCTTAAAGCACAAAATTACTTGAATGCAAAAAATGGATTGCATATACAAATTTTGCAGGCTGATTTCACATCACCTTTCTTGAATATCCAAATTAACACCCTTGACAAGAAATTTAAAATAAACAGAAAGCTTTGCCATCTCCTGAATAGTCACTCTTTATAGGATACGAGTTTGGGAGAGTAAGGAATCGATATAATTCATTATAATAACGTGGAATATACGACATACAGTCACCTGCTGCACCTGCAGGAGCTTGTAAAGGAGCTCCTGCGGGATGTGCGGCTGCGCAGGCGCGTGCACCTTCTGCTGCTGCTCCATGCTCTTGTTCAGCATCTGCAACAAGACATCTTCTTCATAGACCGTTACGGTGTTATGAGACGACACAGGAATCCTTACTCAAGTAACGAACTTAATTAAGGTTTGGCGAGATATTTTATAAGAACTGACGTCATACCAATTTCAGCCAAAAAGAACCTTATTGTTCGATCGGACCGATCAATGATCTTTTTTACAGGATTATTTGAATGCTAACAACTCCGCAGGACTATACTATTATAGTACCGGCACGCTATTTTGGACCTTTTAACAGATTACAATATCGAGGTCAAATCTCAATTCAATATCGAAAAAAATATAATCAAAGTCAATCAAAGTCAATCAATATAATCAAACTTTTTAGATTTATAACGAGTATTGCAAGGGGTAGCTGATTAAAAAGTTTTAATAAAACGAAAATAAAAATGTTTACTTACTTAATATCGTCAATTCGTAACTACTTTGTTTTGCATTGAGCTTTGACGTGAGTTTGCCGGAGGCAGAAGTTATGCTGGCCAGCGATCCCATAAGTTGTGAATTTGTAATCGTATTAGATTTCATTTTTAAAAATTTCGAATTTCGAAATACAAATGCCGAGTTGTGTCGTAAAATTAGACATTCCATAAATTTTACTGCACGTCACGTATTGACAACAATGTACAGCAATTAGCTCCTTCAACGTAGTTATGAATTTATACGAAACTTGATGAGCGTGTTGGGTACTTTAATAAACAACAACTTTTGTTTCACGGCTTTTATAGTCCATTTCACATACGAAGAGGTCTGTGACATTTCCAACTATTACGTTCCACGCATATTATTTTTAACTAATCCCTCAACCATGTTACAAAAAGGAAAAGTAAATTTGTCATAATGTACCAAAAACAAACAATATTCGTTGCAGTTGTAATTTTAAATAAAAGTTACAGTATATTAAGTAGAAAGAAAAAAAAAGATTAAAATAAATAGCTCCGATACTTAGTGCGTAAAACGGAACAGAGATTTACACCATAAAGCCGGGTTCACGTCTCTCTCGTCTTTTACTTGCGTTTTTCGCTTGCTTGCGTATGCTGGGTACACGGCGTAGAAATCTGCCTTCCGCGCAAAGGCGATCACGAGTCTTCCGCTTTGCGTTGCGGAGAGACTTGCCTTGTTTAGGTTGTCGACACTCTCGAACTGGGTGCTGCTTTGTGATTGGCCAGTGGTGCTGTCCTCCGCAAACGTTCCTTGTTGCTTGCGTGGAAATATCGAGCTTGCTAGATATCAACGCAAGCGAGAAACGAAAGTGAAATACTCGCGTCAATACGAGTGCTTACACCTTGTACGCGGGTAGTTTTACCGTGTGTTTTAGTAAATACCAGTCTAGCGTAAGTAACCGTTTTTTTTGTTGCTTTGCATAATACTACTGTTACAAACTGAAAATGTAAATTTGCAATATAGGTACTTAATTAATGTTTTAAACAAAACCTCTTCGAATATAAAGTCACTAAGTTTTATCTTAGAAATGTCAAATTCTGGCGTAGCACTTGTGGCGCGGGGGGTAACTCGGCGGCGACAGCGCGCCGACGCGGCGCTCATATCTACTCTGCAAAGCACCAGGGTGGGATATTAAGGTATATAACTTGAAGTAGAAAAGAGAGTAGACCAACCTGAAGTAGACTCATCGGCTGAGGCTGGTGCGGGGCGCGCTGTTGCTCGGCGGCCGGAACTGCATGACCGCCGGACACTTGCGCCAACTGCATGAGAAATATCTAATTACAGATCTTTCTATTGATCATATTAGCCATATATCATATTCTCATTGTGCATTAAACACGTATGTAAAACAAGCAACATGTCTTGCACTTTTATTAGCACAATCATCATCATTATCATCGACAACCCACTGCTAAGTACAGGGCCCCAAGTCTTCAATTTCAAATCGCTCATTTGGTCCTACATTGACGTAATTGTAAAAATAAATTAACACAATGTGTTAAGATACATAATAAAATTTAGCCAAAATTACAATTACTGATTTAAATATATTAACACAATGTGTTAGATACTTAATTACATTTTGCTAAAATTACAATTACATTGACGAATAATTATAAATATTATTACAATTACATTGACGTAATTGTAATTTTGGAACAATTTCATTGAATTAAATATGTTAACACACGTGTTAGACATTTAATTAAATTTTGCTCAAAATTACAATTACATTAACGTAATTGTAATTTTGGAACAATTTTATTCAATTAAAACATTAACACAATGTGTTAGATACTTAATTTAATTATGCCAAAATTACAATAACATTAATGTAAGCGAAATGATCTCGGCTGCGTGTCAATAGTATCAATGGCAGGATTTTGTAAGTTTGATCATATTTTTCATAGTGAATAATACGGGTTAACTAGTGAGTAAACCCGTATTGTTCACTATGAATATGAGTCAGCATAATCTTTTAGAATATTTTACTTAAAGCTGGTTAAATTGAAATAGGCCTATAGTTGCATGGATCAACTTTCCTACCGCTTTTGAATAAGGGAATAACCTTGCTGTATTTCATTTAATCGTTTCAGTAAATCTTGTGGATTAACATGACTGAAATTAAATAAACTGCCACAAACGTTAACATTTTCCTTTAGGAGATCAATAGCAAGAGAAGGGGAGGAATTTAGTGATTCTGTAGTGTTCACAGTAATTTCCCAAAAGAACGATTCAAAAGCTTGAGCTACCTTGTCTTTACATTTTATACGTTTGCTGTATTATATAAAACATTAAAAAAAAGAAAAACCACAGAAGTTGAAAGTCTCACTAAGAGTCAAAGAAGTGCTCTCATTGTCGAAATCACACTTGTATTGAAAAGGTCAAGATCAAAAGTATCACATAAAATATTAAAAATTATTGCTTGCACGCCACATAATCGCATTTTGCCTGTAGTTAGTTCGGGCGGGAAGTAGAACCAAAAGTAAATTGTTTCTAAGATAATTAAAGGGAATTTCCAGTGATAATTGTGATAGCAATTCCGGACAGTCAATAAAGCAAACTTCAAAACTGAAACACAGTAATGCACAAGGAGCTCTACTGGTACTAAAAGAGTAGTTAGGGGTAGTAGATTGTCAGTGACTAACCATCGAGCTACTATTCAAACTGCCATTGCAGTTTATTGGTATTCTGCTCTTCAATGGCGTGTCGAAGGCATGTCCGTGACGTAGTCTACTAAATTGCTTTTTAAACGAGGTGAAAATTAAGATATGCATGTAATGTCAATGGTAGTTTTAGTAAAGCAACATCGATCGTTAGTGACTGAATTAATTAATGCCACTACTGTTACATTAAGTATTCGAGTATATTATTAAATAATATTTCAGGTTAGCCTTCACAGGAATCGAATCCGGAATCTTCAAAAATCTTTATTCGTTATAAAGTATACTAACTAGGCGCTTGAAGGCGGAGAGATCGTGATCCGGTTGCGGCATGGGTTGCGAGTGGTGCGGGCGTAGACGAGCCTCGAGCTCTTCAAGGCTGTGAATCTTGCCTGCACCACCAGCGTTCGCGTTTGCACCACCCACTGAGTTCAATTCTGTAACAATAACAATTGGCATAAAGGTCTAGAATGATCCAAGATATCATCACCATCCACCTACACCCCACACATAATTCGACTATTTTTAATTTTCAGTATTAAATGAATTAAGCGTAAACGATGTTTGATTGATCAAAATGCAAGGTGACTCGAATTATGTATAAAGTTTTCTCACCTATAAAGACACCGAAAAGCAACAATAGAGATCTACAGTCATTTTGAGAGCCTATGCATACAATGCAGGTCCCCACTATACGGTAATTTTTTTTTTATATAAGCTGTATATTTCAAAGTGAGACATACTTAAAATGCGTTATATTCCTGATTCTGAACCCAAAGAAATAATAAAGTAATGAATTTAAACTTTATAATTTTTTTTTATCGACTACTACTTGAACAACATTAGTTATCGAAATCTACGAAAAACAAATCACTGGTCGGGGGTGGGGGCGCGGGCGCATACGCGAAATTGCTGTTTGCAGAGACAGTGCGCGCGCGACCTTGATCTAAAGAAGACACGTAAATTATTTGTACTTCCGCTCGCCCGATCGCCGCAAAATGGATACTTATTCTAACGTCGAATTGACTCAGATAGTGCGACTTTACGCATTAAGTGGTGATGGTGTGAGGCAAGCTATTGAAATGTTCGGAGAAATGTTCCCGAATCGGAGTTTACGCGGAGGAGGTGAACAGTGTCGAAATGTTGCGTGAGAGGATTATCTCAGCATGTTATACTGTGAGACAAAATGTGTTTGTGTTGAGCAATTTAAAACAAAATTTACTATGCCATGCTACGCTATGCATTGTGGAAAATTTTGAACATTTGTTCCGTACCACGTAAGTGTAAATAAATTGTAAATAACTAAAAAATCACTCATTGTAAATAACTTGATTTCACATTTTTAACTACACCAAAAACCTCAATTCTTATTAAATGTTAATTAGTTACTAAATCATAAAGTTATCTTTTTTAGTACGTAAAACATTTCGATGATAGTTAAAGTAAAAAATAATTAACATAAGCTAAAATTTAATAATTTTGAAAACAGCTTTTTCCATCATAACATAAATGAATTACTAACCTAAGTAACTTAGTTTTTATTTTCTAGAGAAATGAGGCGCTTTGTCGGTCCTAAACCCGCGAAAAAGTAGGAAGGGAGATGTGAAATCATTGTTATTGTTGCTGTCTCACTCAGCGCTCGCTCGGTAGTATTCCCCTTGCACTTGAAATCAAGCGTAAAGGGAATCGGTTTATTCCTATGTACACTCCAAAACACATTTGTTGATTTATTTTTTGTTCTATCCCATATCCTAATTTTAGTTTAGTCTATGTTAAGTTGTAACATGATTTACTATGACATGTCTCACTTTAAAATATACACCCTGAATAGCGATTCCAATAAATATAAAAACACAACATACACTTAAATCAGAATCTCATTTTCTGAGCTCATTTCCGACTACAGTTACTAAGGTTTACCAGCTCTAGATTCGGCGTTAGCGTTGGCCCGTCGCAGCAGCTCAAGCAGAGATGGCGGTGCCGCCGGGGAGATGGGCGCAAACACGTTCGCCGGCTCCGGCGCAGGCGCCGGCGGTTGCTCGAGGCGGGTGGAGCTGTCCAGGTCTGTGACAAGGGCGACGAAAGTGTGAGATCAAAGACAATTTAAAAAATTTTTATTGTGCACAAATTGTTAAAGATTCAAATTCAACTCTATACCACTACGACAAGAACGTGTCAAAATTTATAGTGTTAATACAAGGTTACACAACAAAAGCAGCCGAAAACACTACACAGATACGTAATACCTAGGTATAGATGATATGGGTTGAGTTGTAAAGAAATAAACTATAAACACTCACCATCAACGATATTATGTAGAAGTCGATCGTAGTGCCTGGTATCGTTGGTGGGACTCTCGCGGCGGAACCAGCGGCTAAAGCGGCTCCCTCCTTCAGATTCGCTGCCACCGTTCTGTTGAATCGAAAACACAAATTAAATTTTGATACACTGGAAAGTTAGGGAGTATGTTAACAAAATCTATTATTAAGGGTCGTATTCTAGAACTCTACTCAACGCTCAAGTCAGGACTTGAGTATGATTTTAAGTACTGTAAATCATACTCAAGTCCTTAGGCATTAATATCCAAGACATTAGGGTCGTATTTCCAGTGCTTGAAATCATACTCAAGTCTCTGGAATACGGCCGTTAGTTTAAAATGCTTATTGCTACTTGGAATAGCTATCGGATATAAAAAATAGTTATAATTCGATTTGGGTATAATCAATAATAAAAAAAACAAAATGGCAACACTAAAAAATTTGGTAGAGTTGTTCGAAAAAAAAATGATGTGAGATAGAAGTGAATACGTAACGGGCGAAATGTTATCTTTTCAGATGTATGTTTTTACGGGTTTACATACTGGATTACAATTTATATATGTTATTGGTCTATTGTTTCATTTTAAAATTATATGCTTATTAGTAAGAATTGACGACTTGGCTTTAGTCACTACGATGAAAAGGTCAAATATACAAAAGTTTAATGAAGCGATAAAAAGATGCGCTTCATAAGGATTTCGCTGACAAGGTTGGCTGTGTTTTAAATTTTGTAGTGTGGCAAAAATCAGGACCCCAGGTCAGGTAATCTTAAATTATCTCAGTTGTGAGTCGTTAGAGTGTCAATGACAGGATTTTCTACGTTTGGCTTGTGGATGACCGCAGCTTCCATACGCATTTCATGGGGTTTTGCGTTGATAGCCTAAAATACTTATGTCTAACATAAAATACAAACATATTCGCATGACGTTACATGCTGGCATAAGTATTCAAACGGTTAACCTCATATTTGAGAAGCGACTGCCTTCCCACTGTGCTACAACACTTTATCTATTAAGAGGCCATAATATGTAGGCAAGTACATAACAATGCAATGTCAATCTTATAACACGCACCATCTGAATCTGCCATTCGATATAGGGCTTTCACGTTTGAGGTATACTGTAATTTAAAGGAACATGAAAAGCCCAGAAACCGGTTGGCAATTACAACACTATGAAATGTAGGCAAGTACAAACAATGCAATGTCAATCTTATAACACGCATCATCTGAATCTGCCATTTAATCTAGGGCTTTCACGTTGAGGTAGTAGAGTGGATTTAAAGCAACGTGAAAAGCCCAGAGAAACTGAAAACAGGTTACTACTCGAACTTACTTTTAACTCGAGTTTAATTAAAGAAAAAACATTCCTGGTTCTCATGTCTGCTAATTTGAAATCATCTTAGTTATGTGTCGATAGTGTCAATTTTTATGCTTTAGTAAACTGTTAAAAGTTAAGAGTAGTGGATTGTCAGTGACTAGCCATCGAGGTACTTCAATTGCCATTGCATTTTATTGGTATTCTGCTCTTCAATGGCGAGGCGATGGCATGTCGATGACGTAGTCTATAATGTTTTTTTGAAGACGGAGTAAAATGACATTTGTACGGTTGCCAGTATTCATAAAAGTTTAAATAATTATGTAGTTGTTGTCGATAGTTTTATCGATAGATTGTGAAAGAAGATAAAATTTTGGCAAAAATTATTGAATTGTGAATGTTACGACGTTCTAAGGATTACTAATTGCGTTACTGCCGTCTTTATTCTTATTTTTTCAGTTGGCCTACTTTTAACAAGAATAGGCGGATTTGATTATCTATTTTGAATTAAAATGAAAACTTTCAAATATGTCTCCTCTTTGTATTTTTTATAAACATACATATGTAGTTCTAAATAGGGTGTATGTATGTATGAACTTACAAAACTTGACAATTCAAATGAAACAAGTTCTGCTATTTATTCCATAACCGTGACCAATATTTAGTCGATAGTCGATAGAATATTTTTCGACTGCAATCACTAGCTGCTCGCAAGCGGGCAACACTTTTACGCAATGAACTGTCATTTTACTCCGACTTAAAAAAAGACAGACTATACTAATTATTGACATAAAGAAAATATATTTAAATTGAAGAGTAAATGGCTGTATAACCGAGTAAAAAATTAAGATATGCATTCTTCCATTTTAATTAAGACAACACCAGTGATTGAATGAATGAATGTCATCATTGGCATTCCACTGACACTTTTTGAGACTCAACTGTTATTGAAACTAGATTTTAGCAGAATAACAAATGTTCTGCCGTCGTTACTTGAAAGCCCTTTCAATCAAGCTTTTGAGAAAAACTCGAAATTGAGAAAATAATGTTTAAAGAAATTAAATTTAAAAATATCCAATTTTTCTTGCGGTAACTTCATGCCTTATCCACGAAAGAGAAAATAGTGACAGATCGGCCTTTTTTTACTGATCACGGTAGTAGTAGTAGTATACATGTGGAACAATCAAGAAGAGGGATAAGGTCTAAAGTCATTTATTCTCCAGCTCAAACATGTTCCGTCGTACGTCCTATATATAACAAAATATAAAACAAAACCCATCGCGCTCGTCTTCTATTCTTAATTTCAAATCATCCCTCGCTCTTGCACACTCATTTTTGATTTCGAAACAATTCACGGGTGTCGTCAATTGTTTAACTTCAAATCGATCAGTTTAACTTGAGCTTCGTTATAATGAATGACATTAAATATTTAATTAACGATGAAATAATCAGATGTTTTGCTGTTTTTCCCACACCACCGAATGGAACAGTGTTCATTGTTAAAAATATTTTTGGAATGTACGGAGACGTACACACAGGTCAGTTATTGGCGCTGTATTATTTCAGCTTTCTAATTTGTGATTTCAACGCAAATGAGAATTGATATTTTAAAAGTGATATAAGGCTCATTTGTTTGATGAGTTGCCAGGGTTGGATGGCACTTATTTCGTCTCTATTTCTGGTTATATACTCAATGGTTCAAATCTAGCAATATAACAATTTTTTTGATAAAATGTCACGTACCCCCTTTCAATTATTTCAATTATTATTATATAAGGCGGTATTATAATAATTGCAATATAATCTCAGTGGAGTCTCAATAGAATTACAATGACAAGTGGTTGAAAGAAAATTAGCAGAACCGGGGCCCTGGTTCTTCGCGGGCTCAAAAGAAAAGCGCACATTTCCGGGCATGTTTAAGATTTTTTTTGTTGAGGAGCAACTTACAGTGAGGACGTCTGGAATGGAATCGAATTTGAGGAACTCATCGAGGTTGAAGTCCGGCTGCTCGGGGTTTGGTTGAGGTTCGTCGGTCTTCGACTCCACACCGGAGTCCTTATCCTATTTAAAGGAGACTTAAGGTCGTTATCACAATCACTAATACGATTTAATAGATTTGACAAAGCTTTTTATTGAGTCTTTCCATCCTCTAAAAAACACAGAAAAAGCTGTTTTAAGAAAACCCATTTCAATTTGACATCGTGAGGACGCTGTGACAAGAGTCGACACAACCTTAAATGGCTTTAGTTTATTCCGCATAACAGTCAAAGCGTTGAATAAATCACTTTGGAAAAAATAGTATAATTGAGGATATACACTGATTACTACACGATATGAAAACACGATTCACACAATTCACAAAAAACAGGCTTATCAGGAAATTTTACAAGAAAATCGTTGTATTCAATAGGCATTTTGCATATACCAATGTTTTTTTTTTTATATCAACTGACTAAATAGAATACGTCTACTATACGAGATACATTTTTCAAAAGGCTTTGATTTCGTTTGTAAAAAATAAATTCTGAAATAAAGCCATTGTCCCTGTCGCTAGACCCAAGCAAAATGAACCGTATCAGTACGGAAAAAAATTTAATTCGAGCTGGGGTAACAACTCAAACCTGTAGTGGTTTTGTTTATTCTGAAACACATTTGAACATTTTTATATTTACATATTATCCAATCTTCAGTCAGTTGACCTTTCCGTGTTATGATTATGACAGTTATTTAAAAAATGAGCGATATACAAACGAGTTTTTTTTTTTGGAATCCGAAACCACCAGTAACTTACATTGCTATTGTTGGCTGCGTCGTTATTGTTCTGCGGCACTGGTGACGAGACGGCCTCGCTGCGCCAGCGCTCCGGCGAACGAGAACCGCCGTTGTTCCATTTCTGTACCAATAACACTCGGTTGGGTCAATTCTTCGTCAAAATTAGTGAACTCAAATGTATGGCTTTACCGCAGTGTCATTTGTAACCGATTGCGTTACATATAGACTGTTTTTTTTAATGGGACAGCATAGTAGTATGGGGAAATCCGAAACGATAGGAGATACAGGGAAACTGTCTTGGGAACCATTAGGTCTTTTTTCGTGAAAACAAATTTGACATATCGAATTTTTTGGTCAAGCATGAATTGTCCATAAAAACCAACAATATTGACAATTATTTTTAATGCTGATCGATTCAGTTTCTTATAAGGATCATTTCATCGTATCGGAAGAAAAAATCAGGACGGCAGATGTTGGTTCAATTACCACTATAATATAATAATACTTAGGAAAGCATTACCTCATCTTTGGTGTTCGAAGTTCCATTTTTCTTGGTGGGCTCATCGAAACCTCGCAGCTCGATCGTTTCCAGTTGAGACGTGGGACCTCCACTAAACCTGTTCACAAAATACAAATAACGAAGTCAGTATTTGTAACTGCCGGCGCGCAAAGGGTCGGTGCGCAAGCTGTCGGAAAACTTTCGAAATATTTAATTTTTGCTAATGGTAGGGTTTTATTGGTGGTAGGGGAAAATGAAAAAAACATAGAAATATGTAGAGACTAAGTACAAATAAAATATTGTTTAGTAGATTAATAGTCAAAAATCTTTAACGCTTCTTTTTGCATGTTTCTGTTTCAGCTAGTTTTTTTTACTAAGTGACGCGACGAACCTGGTAGTAAGTGACATGCCATAACATAACAGTTGCAATACCACTCAGTGCTTTAAATCACAAAGATCTGAGGGGCACTGCCACTGCGCCCGTCACCCTGAGACATAAGTTGAAGTCCGATGTGCCTGTAATTTCACCAGCTCCCTTGTTCTTTTTTTATAATGCGCCCTGTAAGCCGAGCAACTTGTACTAACGATGCAAGCGATTTCTTACTTTGTTTTACCTTGCTAGTACAATCTTTGAGGCAAGGTTGGCAGATATACACAGTTACACATACACGGCAATGTATATCGATAATTTACAGTTAGATATGAATTAAGTTTTTTTATAGTACTCATTTTAATTTATTTCTCTATCCAATGCACGGTTGTGTACTTAAGGAGAAATATTTGTATGGCCTACATTTATTTCTCTAGTGAGTTTGGCTGTGATTTATGGTTGTCTTTGTGTATATCCATGGCACGTGAGTAGAGGGATAGTGCGGGGCTATGCGTGTGTTCGTTATTATTGATATTATAAACATATCGTATATTTTGTATGGCGAGTTTCTGTAATTGGCTTTTATACTATCCATAAGGGCGCGTACCCACTATGTCGTCACGTTTTATTATCGTTGGACGACTGTCGTGTCTAGCCTGTTCCCATATCACGACTATGTGTCGTGGACGATTTTTTATCATTGAACGACTGTCGTGACTAGCTGTTCCCACTAGATCGTGACGACAATTTATCGTTTCACGACAATCTCCTTGTCGTTTGCACGACAGAATCGTTTGATGCACTGCAGTCGCTTGTATGTTCTTTTGGAAGCCGGTAGTGTGTGTTCGCTCGAAATAGTTTAAGACGAAATTTTAATAATGTATTACTTTTTAAAAATGCGGAAGAGGAAGCAAACAAAGAAAAGAAAGTTTTGGGTACATCCAATGCTACTAAAAAGAATTCCATTAGGGTTATGTCAAACGGTATACGAAGTTGCATTCTTTTCGGTATTATCAAAACCTGAAGGTCTACTCTCGATCTCCGTCCGAAACAATTACTACCAAATAAGCAATACTTGACCAAATGAATAGACGCGTGATGCGAATGAAGAACGACAGTTAATCGTGTCGTGCTATATGTGAACAACTTCATGTAAATATACACGCCACGACACTGTAAAATGCACGACAATCTGTCGTCACGACATAGTGGGAACGCGCCCTAACACGTTGATAAAAGACGTATAAAAACGCAGAAAATCTTTGTTGATTACATAAAATAAATACTGTATTGTATTACTCACTTTATATATTAAATTAAATTTGACAATCATTTTAAAATTAAATCATTTTCTTTCTGAATTATATTTCCTAAGATTTATTTACTTTCATTGTAATAATATTATAATTAATAATGTATATGTTAAAACTGGCATTGCTGAGCCCTTACAGAGTACATGTTCCATACTTTACCAACTACTATAGGATCTAAATGTAACAACATATTTGCAATGAACGATATTATTATTATTATTATTTGTAATTTAGGGCGATTTTTCTAAATTGTTTCCGGTCTGGCCGATCTGGGCAGTGCCAGAGTGTGTTGGTACCTTTCTCTAGTACTCATAGTAAAGGGAGCGCTTCCTGTGATTCGATTCAGAACCATACGATAACTCAGTTTTCGACTGATTCGACTTGACATCGTAGGATTTCTTTTCATTTTTATTCACAATAACCGAACCGAACGTCAAACTGTCGTATACTAAGCCGAATAGAATAGAATACTTACTATATATGTATAAAATACTACTATAAAATTGCGCTTCCTCTCTCCTAGCTCGTATGTTGCGTGCCCGACAGGGCCCATAATACTGGTCTCACTACATTTGTAACATCTTATTATGTACATTATGGTTTTGCAATACATTATTGAATTGAATTGAATTGAATTGAATCGACCGACAACATACACATAACATCGAACTTCTCGACCGGCAAAGGTTACAAACGTTAATTCAGAACTCAGTTATCCGATGAAAGTTACCGAACTAATGTAAAAAACAAAATAATGTAATATGGATATCTCTTATTATGTTAAATTAAGTATGAATTTTGTTCAATTTTATTAATTTATGCGAGACTAATGCATTTCTATATTTTAGCACTTTAAGGTCTTCAAAATGTATATAAAAGGATTTTCATTTTTCTTATTATCTATTTCACGCACTAACTCGATATCGTCTCGTCGGTATCGACTAACGATATCGTATCTGAATCCGAATCGAACGTTTGACGCGAATGTTCTGAATGGCTCGGAAAGCGTCCTTCGATTGGGGAACGATATCCAATAGAACGATTTGGTTAAAATGACGAAGAGTCTTAAATCGGACTACAGCTCTGAGATATGTAACTGGTGCGGTTCTGGTTTAACTTACCATTCGGGTTCATCTTCTTTCTCAAAGCGGCGTTGAGAGTAGCGACCACCAGATCTGCGGTTGTCCTCCCTGTAACAAAAAAAGTCGAAGTCTCTAGTTGAAAAGTTCATCACACAAGAATAATGTTCAGTTCAACATTTCAAACCCCTGACGCTAATAAATTTCATACCCCCATTTATTTGCATTAAAAATCAATCAGCATTTCTAGACTTTTCAATCTGAGCTAATGTTTAGTGGACCTTCTTTACAATGCCGCCATATTATCACACATTAGGGTTAAACACTTTATATATAGGAAATGAAACTATTTTTCCGGATTTAAATCGCGTATATTTGTTCTTTCAAACAATATACGCGATTTAAATCCGGAAAAATTCATTTCCTATGTGTAACAATCGCGAAAACCTAAGAACTCGAAATATGTAGTCTCTTCCAATCCATTTTCAACAAAAAGGAAATAAACCTGTTTGGTTAAAATTCTAAAGCAATCACTCAATAAATCGAATAACTTACACACTTTGACGTATATTTCGAAGTTTTCGACATGATATCACTTTTTCCAACAATATTCATTTGAATAGCATCGTAAAATCGTTTTTGAAAAATGGTAGTTCAAAAGTAAGGTTATTTTTCATCTATACTTCTATGACTTGTCTATGTTTGCATAGTGCTGTACGAAAAAAAACATTCCGTTCATTCAATTAAAGATTTTGTAAACGATTGGTAATTCGAAAATTTAAATCGCAATCGAAGGAATATCTAAGTGTAAAGGTTTAAAGGAGAATTTAAAATTACGATTTCGGAAATTTTAAATATATGCTTTTATAGGTTATGTATTTTTACTATTCATGTAAGGAAAACTGCTAGTATGACTCAATTAAACAAATCGATTCAGCCAATTAATTAATCGATTTTAAGTTTGCATTACAATTGGCCATCACTAAACCGTCTATGGTCAGGTCAGTGACTTGTTTGTTTACTTTTTGTTTAAAATGGATTGAAACGAAGTATAATTCGAAAACTCATATTATACTTCTACGTTTAGATATATCTTTTAACGTTTTATTTAACATGAATTATAAATTAAAATTGTATAATCATTACTAAAAGTAATTTTTTTAACCCTTTTTTTTTATTTTCACAAATTCCCATAATAAAGTTCAGTATCCTCAACTTTTGACAGGTGTCACTATCAAATGTGAAAAAATATAAATGAGAAAAAAATCTCAAAAATATGATATACTCAAAGTGGAATTTTTTTCCATAACGCATCACTAGTCTATTCGTCTCAAACACTTACATAGCTTCTAAAAAACTACACAAATATACTAAATCTTAAGTTTTTGTATATCTCAACAAACACCAGACACATTTTATTACATTTATAAATTCATTCTTCTTCTTTTAAATGTTATTATGACCGTATCGAAGTAATGGATGATTTCGCCAATGTCAAGTTGAGGAACACACGCGTTTTTACTCAAAAATTGACCGGTGAATTTATAAATTCATTGTAACGGACAACCAATATTTCATATGAGTGACAGGGCTTCGTACAGGCAGCACCTCCAATGCTTAAAAAATAAACTATATTTTTTTATTTTATAGGCTTGGATTGAAAAAATTTACTCAATTATATTAATGGTTAAAATCAGGGCTCGAAATTAACGAGATGTTTCTTTTAGATATTTCTCCATTGATAATTATCCATGCTCATTCATAGTCTATTTATTTTTTCACTAAATATGACAAACAGTGAGAAAACTAAATAAACACGAAGAAAAATCTTTGATAATGCGATTAGGTTAGTAACTTTTTTGAGATTAACTTTTAACATGTATAGATTCTTCTCGATTACAAACACATGACACGATAGTTGTCACAAAAAATTTTATATATATCTATAATTGTAAGTCAATGTATATATCAATATAATTGTGATAATTAGCATGATGATTGTCAATTATAATTATGGAGCTTTGGAACAAAAACCGATAAATTTCGATTTCAATTTCGTCTACTTTCATTGAATGGATTTGAGGCATTGTGTTCAGATCCGTGCATTTGAAACGTATTTTTTTAAACAGGAGTCGTTACACGACTGTAGCTTGTAGCCTGTTCCCATATCACTTTGAACGACTGTTTATAGCTATTCCCCACTGGATCGTGACGACAATTTATCGGTTCGTGGTAGCCGCCTTGCCGTTTGCACTACAGAATCGTTTGATGGACGCCGCCTCGTCGTTTGCACGACGGAATCGTTTGATGCACCGCCGAGGGCACGGGGAACGGAGGGGAGAGGAGAGAGATCAATAAAATGTGACCGACAATAGTAGCTGCGATTGTCTGCCATCACGTTTTTATCTTGACGCTTTATTTATCGTAGAGATTGCCTTGACAGTCTGTCGTCGTAACGTCAAAAAAGTCGTGAACGACAGTTAATCGTGTTGTACTATGTACAACTTCATGTAAAAATACAAGTCATGACGCTTTAAACTGCACGACTAGTTGTCGTCACGACATAATGGAAACGCGCCCTTAGTGGTTGATATTCGGGTTGGATAAATTATTCGTAGAAACGAACAAAAACTACCATTTGGCATATAGAAAAAAAGAAAAACTAAATATGAGACTTGGGTCTTC
Organism: Hyposmocoma kahamanoa; assembly: GCF_003589595.1. Lineage (NCBI taxonomy): Eukaryota > Metazoa > Arthropoda > Insecta > Lepidoptera > Cosmopterigidae > Hyposmocoma > Hyposmocoma kahamanoa. The sequence goes on along the minus strand of NW_020653575.1, from coordinate 3,860,892 downwards.
CGCGTGATTGCGAATGCCGATTACGCGAATGACGATAGTGCGAAGACGGATGCGCGAAAGCTTGAATGCGCGATAGTTCATTTGCGCGAATGACGATAGCACGAAGGCAGATTTGCGAAAGCTGTAAAGCAAGTTAATTGTTGCAAGTACACTCTAATAAACTTTTACAAAAATAAACGTATAGTTTATTATGAAAGTTTTGCATTGCAAAGAATTGCAACCTGCAGCCATGGGAGTCAAATCTGTCTTCGTGCTATCGTCATTCGCGTAACTGACAATTCGCGCAAATGAACTATCGCGCATTTAAACTTTCGCGCAACTGGCCATTCGCGCCAATGAACTGTCGCACATTTAAACTTTCGCGCAACCGTCTTCGCACTATCGTCAGTCGCGTAATCGGCATTCGCACTCACCTATGAGACTTAGCGGTTTCAGTTCCGACGCCCCTCAATTATCACTTTGAACACTAGTTCAAATCAATTTGTTGACCAACAGATTGTGTCTATTTTTAGTGCTACTGAAACTTGTTTAATTTTCGATACTTGCAAAACATATAATTGTTAATGAAATGCATTATCATCATCACCAACAACAATATTTTATTCGTCCCAATTCTGACCACGAGTCTCCTCCACGACCTTGTGCAGAAGGAACGAATTTGCTGCGAATCGTATCGCGCATCGATATATGCACGATTGTATTCAACGTGCGAGCATTTGAGGATGGATTCAGTCAGTATTTAATATGGAGTTGGACGAAGTGGTTTAGTTGTGGCAAGCTTACAGTTTTGGAAGAGACGAAACGAAAGGAAAGTGGAATGTACTTAGTACATCCTCCTCGTGCCTACAGTTGTTTACGATAGAAAGATATATAGCATGTTTCGAACAGTATGTTATGAGACCTTTTTAATTATTGTTTCAGAGTATTCAGAAGATGCCACAGTGTCGATCTTTTTTCTACTTCATATATAAACATTTCCGTATCAAAAATTTGCCGCTCTATTTTCCTAGACACGTGTACTCTGAAGTTCGCGCGTAAACTGAACGTAACCAAAAAGTTTCTTGTAATACGTACAAATGCGCGTGCATCGAGTATATAACCAGAAATAGAGACGAAATAAGGGCCATATATTCCTGGTAACACATCAGTGATACATCACTTGTAAATATCAACTCTCGTTTGCACTGAAATAAAGACAGGCCAACAACTGACCTGTGTGTACGTCTCCGTATATTCCAAAAATATTCTGTATTTATTGTAATAAAGATAATCTAACAATGACATACTGTTCCATTCGGTGGTATGGGGAAAAAATAGCAAAACGTCTAGTTACAAAACAAACAAAATCAAATTTCATCGGTAATTAAATATGTAATTTGGCAATTTTCGTCCTTTATAACAAAGCTCTAGTTAACTGGTCGATTAGAAGTGAAACAATTGACGACACCCGTCAATTGTTTCGAGTTCGGGCTGGCCAATCGGAGCGCAGTTGTCACAGTAATGATATGGCAGAATAGTTTTCAATCAAATTAAATGACATTTTACCTCTATTTCTGGTTATATACTCGATGTGCGCGTGAGTAGAGAGTCTGGAGTATTGCACGAATTGACCTGCTGAATTATTTTAATAAACTTTAGCGATGAATTCGCTTCTTCTGGACAAGGTCTAAGGCAAGAGTTTAGGCCACACTATGTCACGGTAACAATGCAAACATTGTCAAAAGTTGTGACCCTTCTTCGACATGTAAGCTTCATTGTAATGTTTTACCTCATCGTTAGCGAGTTGCATCCACAAATACACGCAACGATCGAGGGGAAGCCCTCGATCTTTCCCTCCAAAATGGTCTTAAAGAAGTTGTCGTGTCGTATCAAAAGTCCAATCATTTTCCCGTGTCTATCTGGTCCGTCCCAAAAGTATCGAACATTTTTCAGGAAAAATACTTTTATTGAACTTATCGGTACCATACATTAGTACTCTTCAAAATAACACCCTTCAGCATCGATGCACTTTTGTAGGCGAGTTTTCCATGCCCGGAAGGCCCCCTGGAAGACGTCAACGGGTAGGTCCTTCAGCGCCCTCGTCGTAGCTTCTTGGATGTCCTTAATTGTGCCCCAATGCTTGCCTTTGAGCTTCGACTTGATGCTGGGAAACAAGAAGAAGTCTGCCGGGGCGACGTCAGGACTGTAGGGAGGCTGCGGGACCAGCGGGCTTCGTCGGTCACCTCTTCCCTTCCGTCACGGAACATCTTGTGCCACTTCCTGACCGAGGATTCGGACAAGGCTTTGTCCTTGAAGGCCTGTTTAATCATCTCGTTGGTTTCCACAGTATTTTTGCCGAGTAGAACACAAAATTTCACTGCGTACCTCTGTTCTAACGGATCCGTCATCGCGCTACTTTTAAAAACTTCGACGAGGTGTCGTTTAGAGCTCTACGCGAACGCACGTCCTGCCGCTCCAGGTGCTCGGAGCCAACTGGGACCGGTCGCGCTGTATCGGCTAGATCCCCCCACCACTTTCTGTTGCCAAGCGGAGCGCTTCCCGCCGTTCGGCAACACTCCCAAAAAAAATGTTCGATACTTTTGGGACGGACCCTGTATGCTTTATAGCGTTCACGGTTGTTCTCGTTTACCATTCTCAATACTTCCTCATTGGTTTTCTTTTCTATCCAACTTATCGACTGGGTACTGGCAATCGGTACTACCTCAATTTTGACAACTGTACATGATGAAGAAAAAAATTGTTTGCGTCTTTTGTATATATTTTTAATTACTCAGATAATTAAATAAAATTACGTAGTTTTTAAATATTTTTATTACACATACAATAAGTATATTTATTTAATAAACCAGATGCTATAGTATAAATGACACAAACAATTTTTTTCTTCATCGTGTAAAATTGTCAAAATTGAGATAGTACAGGTTGCCAGTTCACAGTCATTATGCCCTTCATTCTCGTCCAGTACCACATCTCAAAAGCTTCTAATCTTTCCCTATCTCTTTGTGTGAAATGGTATAATCTTAAACTTCACATATTATGAGTTACAACACTATTATACAACAATAATAATAATAATAATACCACACGCAAAATAGGCGCCTTGACGTCGAGTTGCGGACACCAACCCGTTACACCATGTACCAAGTACCAATAATAATAATAATATTAATATTGTAATAGCAGTGCGATATGTTCTTGAGTTACAGTCTGTAAACTAGCATAAATTATGTTGGAGCCCCAAATAAAACTAAACTAATATTGCTTACCTATCGCGGCCCCCTTTATCGTTATTGAACCTTTCGTCCCGTTCCCTCTTGATGTCAGAGGAGTAGGAGTCGCGCCCAAACGATCGACGCTCGAACCTAAAACAATTAAACGTTACCAGGTAACAGTTATACAAGACAAATATGGTAACTCCATAGAAACGTAGCAGCGCGGCTTGTATGTGTGCACGCCCACCGCGCGCCGTGTACGGACGCACACATTTGCATAATCTCGCGGCACAGATTATTTTACCACGATTAATAATTACCACGTATATATGATACTAATATAAAGTGATAATAATCTTCTATTTAAACGTCAGCTGATGTCATGGCTAAGAGATAAAAATATAATTTATATTTTTGACATCTTCAGGACACGGTAATAACTTACTATTATAATATGTTATCATACTTAATAGGACTTGCTTTAGAATTGTTTAGCTGCCAAAATGTTGATGTCCTATTTATAAATTTGCATGCCGATAATGGTAAAATATGAGTGTTGTTTTATTATGTATACTTGTACCACCTATTGTAAACCATATTTTAAGCCATTCATTTATTCATGTAACAGATGCATCAATCTCATAAAAATCGAAAATACCTACGAGCACGCGCTCAGAGAGGTGAAAACAACGTTGCCCGCCGTGTGCAGTCGTGCGGAGTCAAATGTTCATAAATGAAATATATGTATGAGCGCTTGAGTGCGCCGACGTCGGCGTACTCAGCGGTAGGCACTTATCGCGTAACCTTGAGTAAGTGACGGAGCCTTGCTCGCGGTGTATTCGTATTACACAGAGCGCACGCGCCTTTCATTATAGAATTGAAGCGTACGCTCGGTGTTTAATAACTGATATCAAATAGTAGACGTGTTTATTGTTGTGTTTGGGGTTGTTTAAATAAACTCAAAACATTAAATTAAGAATACTTCAGCATTTCTTATCTATTTCAATAATAATACTCCCATAATCGAGATGCCAATCCGCGATGATGTTATAAAAATTTCAATATATAACACAAGGTACGTCAACATAGCACGAGAATGCTGTGACGAACAACTTAAATTTTAACCGAGTTCAAAAAAGAAGGAGGTCTCAATTCGACTGTATGTTACTTTTTGTGTGTATGTTACGCGATTACTCCAGCATCTGCGAACCGATTCTGGTGATTATTTTTTTGTTATAATAATAATAACGCACACACTCAACATAGCCCCGCACTAGGGAAACCCTGTGTCGCGGGTGCCATGGACACACACACATAGACAACCACAAATTACACCCAAACTCACGAGAGAAATAAATGTAGGCCATACAAATATTTCTCCCGGCCCGGGAATCGAACCCGGGGACCTCTGCGTGGCAGTCCGGTATGGTAACCGTTCGGCCACGGAGGCAGTTGGAAAGAGGGTACCTTAGTATTGGTCCCCATTTAAATTTGAAGAAAATATTCTATCTTTAAGGATCGCAAACTAGGGGATGAATCCGGTTTCACGCACTTTCCGGTAACCGATTTCAATAAAACTCAGCAAATTTACTATTCTCCAAGTCTTATTAAAATCGGTTTAGACTGAACATCAGAACCTTGGTAATGAAACTATTTTTTGGGATCTCAATCGTGATTTTTTTTTTCAAATAAACCAACGTTTCGGGCCCTTTACACCAATCCTTTATATCATTTCAGTCATTTCTTTACGCTTGTTGAGAATTTAAGTATTGGGTTTTTAAACGGCTTTTTTGCAGCAGTGCTTCCTGTGAGAAATTATAGGCTCATTCAGCGGGCGCGCGGGTCTTGGCATCTTCCCTTTCACATGAGCGGGTCTATCCACACGTCGAAATTGCAAACATACGCTAGATCAAGCACTGTGAAAGAATGGGCGGACTAAGCCATTAGATTCGCGGCGCGCGCGTCTCCTGCGCCCGTGCCCGCATTTAGGCAGGCCCTGGCGCACGCGACCACTGTGAACGCAAGAAGCGTCTACGTACATTTGAATTACACGCACCCGCGCCCGCCGCCACTCTGAATAAGGCCAATGAAGTGCAGCGAAACATGTGATATCTGCTGACTCGGTCTGTTGTTTAATTGGAAGAGTGGTAGGCACAGACACTGGTTTGAGTTCAGTCAGATCGAAGGAATTTCACTTTGTATTTGTTCGGTTTTTGTATCAATAATAGTGACTAGTGATACAACGTAAGTGTCATAACGGAAACAGATGTCAAAAGTAATCTTAGCGGATACGCACACGAAAGGGAACGTTTAAGTACCATAAATATCTCAATGAAACAATTCCAAATAGGACTTGTTTTTGGTTTCATAACTGCACTTAATACATAACAGCTAAAAAACGCGCGCCTCACGGAGACGGAGGCAGAGGTCTGTTACATTACAGATAATGACAAACTAGTAGAATAAGTTTCATAAAAAAATATTTGAATATCAAGGTAGTAAAAACAACATGATATTAGAAATCAATATTGCTGCTTTCGAGTCGGACGGATGGCTCCCTGGGCTAACGTATCAGTTTAGGTTAGAATTATCACCACAGAACAGAAAATAAAGTAGAAGTGGTTAGTTAGCCTCACATGTGTGCCAACTATAGGTCTCTTAAGACCTATGTGACTTCTGTCCGCCATTTTCGCTTTATACGGTTTGGTTGTGTCAATTCGTTCGCGTAAATTCTATAAAATCAGTTTTGGAATGCAAAAATGATAGCTGCACCAAAAATATTACCTGTGATGGTATTTCATATCATCGGCACGTCTTATTTCAATAAATTTTCAAAATAAACAGAATATCGAAATCATTTTTTTGTTACAAGAAACGAAAGTAAAGCTTATACCCCTGCAATATAGTCGTTTCTTTTTTGGAGAACTAAATAAATAACTCCAATTCGTCGTGGTTCAGCAATTAACCGCTAGATGGCAGGACATTGATTGAAATTTCAATTTAATATTGAAACGTCGTAATCAATAATAAGTATTGGCGGTATTGAACTTTCAACGATATGCCAACAGGGTAAAGATTATATTATATTAAAAGTCCAGAATTTGATATTTCTTTTTAAATTTGAAACTACGACCAATCATTATCAACAATTAGTAGTGTTTCAAATTAAGAATGTGTGAGTTTTGGCGACATCAGTTCTGATAGTAATCGAGGCTTATGGCACTTCCATAGTTTTTTTCTTCTGTGGTTATCACTCACCTGTCGTTGTTGGCGCGGTGGGCATGCGAGTCGCGGTCGCGCGGGGGTCGGTAGGGCTCAGCCCCACCGCCCCACTCGCCTTCCTCCCAACCAGCATTCGCGTCGCGCACCATTATGCGGCCAGACCCGATACGACGACCTATATACAGTATGATAAATAAATAAAATTGTTTTTTAAATAACTCATTGTACAAAAGAATAACTAAAGACTAATTATGCGTATCAATGTAAAATATAACACATATACCTGAACTAGGAGAATCCTTTATTTCAGGTAAAAAAATACTAATTATACAATTATATACTAACATTATATATTAATAAAATATAAACAAAAGAATAGTTCAATAATAAAATGCAAATCGTATATATATACGCATAAATTAGACAACATCTATTTTATTTATTTTGGGTAATTAATAAATTATCTCTATCATCACAGGACATATTTTGAAGGAATTCGTGGAGAATTTTCTTAACCTTTATGTAACAAAAATTATATATGGCCAATTTGGCGTTCAATTTATTGTACAAAAACGGTCAAAGAAACACAAAAAATCTGAAATAAACACATGTTTTGATGATATAATTTTCAGTCAACCGTGACAGTGGGACCTGTAAATAGCCCGAAACGTGGGTTTGTTTGAAAAAACAAATATACGCGATTTAAATCCGGAAAAATAGTTTCATTTCCTATGTATAACAATCGCGAAAACCTAAGAACTCGATACATAACATTATTATTCAAATTGGTACATGCTGCCACAAGCATTCGAACAGTGAACCTCATATTTGAGAAGCGACTGATGTCTAACTGTGCTACCACGCTTTATTTATTAAGAACGCTATAAAATGTAGGCAAATACATACAATGCAATATCAATCTCATAACACGCATCACCTGAATTTGCCATTTAATATAGGGCTTTCACGTTTAAGGTAGATTGGATTTAAAGCAACGTGAAAGGCCCAGAAACTAAGAACGGGTTGGGTTTCTAATCGAGTTCACTCGAAACTCGACTGTGACTAAAGAAAAAACCACTCATGGGTTCCAAGTCTGCTACTTTTAAAACATGCCAATTTTAAATCAACTCAATTGTGAGTCGATAGAGTGTCTGTCAATGGGTGGATTTTGTTAGTTTTGGTATTCAGCTCTTCAATTAGAAGTCGATGACACGTTAATGGCGTAGTCTATACAAATAATTTGACATAAAAAGAGTTATTTGTTACGTTGTTGTTAGACGCGAGTGTTTGTATTGAAACCTGAGCAAGCGAAGGAAGCTAAGATTTCGGAAATAACAACACACAAATTTTCACCTCACTATAGCGAGCAATATGGTAGATGAAAGAAAAACAGTTGAACTATAAAACATCAGTTTTTTTAATTAAAAGGAAAAGTTTATCTTCGGATGCGTAAGGCTGTTAATTTTAAGACTAAATTGTTGATTAAACGAGGTATTAATAAATTAAGTAATTTCTATGGTAGTTTTAGTAAGGCAATATCGATCGTTAGTGACTTAACACTGACACTCTATTGAGACTCAACTGCCATTGCAACTAGATTTTATATAGTATTCGTTATCAGAATAACGAATACTGTTATAATTGCAATATAACTTCAGTGTCAAAACAGACTTACAATGAGCAGGGGTTGAAGAAAATTAGCAGATTTAGGGCCCTAGTGGTAAGCGATATACATAACAGTAGCAGTGCCACTGAAACCCTTAAAATGCAAAGATCTTCAAAAAACAATCTAATTTCAATGTAAGCTTTATTGTAGGCTTATAATAATATTGTTTATTGGGATATTAGAAAAAACAGCAGCGCATTTGCGACCGTAGAGCAGTGAGCGTACATTGCGCGCAAACGTGTTTTTTTCTTTATGATAGTAAGTGACGGGACGAACAAGTCGTGTGCCTAATGGTAAGCGACATGCCTGTCCGTAACAGTTGCAGTGGCACTCAGAGATTTAAATCTCAAAGATCTGAGAGGGCACCGCCACTGCGCCAGTTAGTCACATAAGTTGACAAGTACCATGTGCCTGTAATTTACGCAGTATGCTCACATTACTGCTTGGGCGCAGAAAAAGGTATGATGGCAGTAGTTCCCTGGACGAACTCTTTCACAAGGAGCTCTACTGCTACTAAAGGCATGTTGGATACAACCAACATAAGACGCAATGTACGCGCAAACCCTGACCGTACCTTGGTCAGGTTTGGCTGGTATAGCTTGCGCCGGAGGCTGCACGGTTGTGGCCCCCAATGGCGATTCTGGTCTCGTCCGGGCCACGTGCGGCGGCGGGGCGGCCGCGGCCGGCGCGCCGCATCCTGACGTAAACGAACGACGCTGCGGGGACAGCACAATCCCACCTCCGCTCGGTTCGCTCTCCTTGCGGACACGTTCTCGAGGATCCGCTGAGCGTCTCTCGCGATCGCGCTCGCGTCCATATACACCCTGTAAATAAGATAATTTTTAGCGTGCATATATTTGAACATACTGTAGGGGTTTATTAACACATATTTTTTCATTCAATTTGAACTTCGGCAGATACGTTGAATCCATGGCCAAAAATGCGGCAAGGAAGCTTGGCATTCTTTCCAGGGTGAGGCGTTACTCTACACCGGGACAGTTGCTTCAGCTGTACCAAGCATAAATTCGGTCGTGCAAGGAGTACCACCATTGGGGATGGCACTGCTACATGCCAACTGGCCACCTGGGATTCTATTGACAAGCGTACCAATCAGGCTTATAGGTGACTCGGTATTAATAGAGGCGAAGCTGCAGAGCCTTGAACACCGCTGTAAATTCGCCTGCTTACCAGTATTTTACAGGATATATCACGGAGAGTGTGCGATGGAAGTACACGATTTAATTCCGCCTTCCCCTTTCCATCACCGCGGGACTAGGCGTTGGCTTAGGTTCTACCCCTAAGTTGTAAATATTCTTAAGATCGCACGAATCGTTACTCTTCCACATTTATATGGCAAACGGCTATGGAGTGCAATTCCCTGCTTGCGGACTTGTTCCGTGAACGTTATAACTTGGGCCTTTTCAAGGTGAGAGTGGGTAGGCATTATTTGGGTGTGCGTGCTCCATCGTCGGCCTTATCGTCACTTTCCAACAAGTGAAAAGGAGGTCAAATGCGCACTTACATTTTATAAAAAAAAATATTTGAATAGGCGCGCAAAAATTCGCGCGGACTGGTTCGTAACAAGTCGAGCAACATTAAGATAGAGTATAAACCTGAAATAGAGACGAATGTCATTTAATTTGGCTGAAAACTATTCTGCCAAATCATTACTGTGACAACTGAGCACCGACTGGCCAGCCTGAATTCGAAACAATTGACGGGTGCCGTGAAACCCTGGACACACACATAGAACACCACAAATTACACCCAAACCCACGAGAGAAATTAATGTAGGCTATACAAATATTTCTCCAGGCCTGGGAATCGAACCCGTATGGCAACCACGGAGGCAGTTAAAATAATTAAATTAAATGTGGAACCGAAACGCTTCCTGGAATGAAACCTGGAATATCCACAATATGATGGTGGAAACCTAGCCTACGTCTATTCCCCCGATGATGGAAAGGGAAAAGCGGAAAAGATTTATAGGAGCGAATTATATCATGCAATTCTATTGCACACTTTCCGTAATATAACCAATAGAATACCGATAAATAAGCTGGCAACTTTACGGTCGATAGGATATTTATCGATTGCAATCACTAGCAGCCTTGAAGTTGGAAACTCTTTTCCGCATTAAACTGTCATTTTACTCTGTCAGCTAATAGGGTTTAATTAAGAAAGTACGGTTTCACCTTATGATTTTCGTTAGGAGCGTCCCCTCTAGCGCCCCGATCTTCTTCATTGGGTGAATCAGAACGCCGTTTCAGCACGCTGCAGCAAAGAAGTTACACATAAGAAAGATATACCTAAATAGATGGATCTTATGTCAAAAATGGTTGGAAGCGAAATGTTGATGAGGTCATCATGCGCGACAAGAATAGACAAACCTCACCTCCAATAATGAAGAGGGGTAATTTGAAGAGTAATATTGTTTTCAGTTGCTCACTCAGTGCTTTAAATCACAAAGATCTGAGGGGCACTACCACTGCGCCCGTCAATCTGAGACAAAAGTTGACAAGTCCCATGTGCGTGTAATTTTACCAGCACCCGTTAGGGCGCGTTCCCATTATGTCGTGACGTTGTTGGACAACCGTCGCGTCCAAGCTGTTCCCATATCACGACTATCTGTCGTGAGTGGTTGGTTACCTATCAGTAGTCCGAAATGACATTTTTCAGAAATAACGTTTCCTCGAACTTTCATAACCTCGAAAGTAATTTTGAAAGGAAAATGTTTTTTCTTGTAAACCTAACTTAACCTAACCTAACAGAATCTAATCGTGTGTTTGCAATAAACATCCAACATATCCTGAAAGAACAGCGGTGTATTTATAATTCGGTCTTCGGTGTAATGAAAATTCGAAAAAACGTATTTCGAAAAAAAATCGAGTTTGTGTTAGGTTACCGTCGTGACTGTGTCGTCGTTGAACGACAGTCGTGTCTAGCTGTTCCCACTAGATCGTGACGACAATTTATCGATTCACGGCTGCCGCCTTGTCGTTTGCTCAACAAAATCGTTTGAAGCTGCGATTATCTGTCATCACATTTTTATCGTGACGTTTTATTTATCGTCCGACGACTATCATTCTAGCTCGCCCCATTGTCATGACAGTCTGTCGTCGTAACGTCAAAAAAGTCATAAACGATAGTTAATCGTGTCGTTCTATGTGTGAACAACTTCTTTTAAATATACAAGCCACGACACTTTAAACTGCACGACTATCTGTCGTCACGACATAATGGGAACGCGTCCTTACTTTTTATAACCAGAACGCAGTAATGCTGACATTGTAACTTTTTCACAAGGAGGTCCACTGCTAAGTACTTAGTTTTCGAGTGGTAAACCTGTCTTACCAAGTGACAAGATCAATTATTTTTCTAGTACCGTCCCTGTTTGACATTCATGCTTTGTATTTGAAAACCAGCCATAAAATGACCAAAGACTTACAGTGCAAGAGCATCGCATCCAGCGAAGGCGTTCTCAAGCCCGCGCTTGACAAGCGGCGAGTTGCGTAGACGCAGCAGTTCATCGCGCGAGTACGAAATAGGCCGTCGTGCAGGACCCACGCACAGCACCGCCGGGTCGCCCCCGCCTGCACCGCCACCCCCGCCAACGCCCACCGACTCCTCTTCGTCATGACCTGGACACAAATAAAATTAATTTAAAAAAATATAATGGCCATAAAAACGTACGTAAAATTCCATGAAAAAGTAAGGCCCTTATTTGTATGTCACAGGTAGAGACAGGAATACTTAAACTTTAAATGATAAACACAGAGCGCATAAAACCTCGCTCTAAAATCCGTGAACAGAAATTAAAAGCACAAATCAAAACAAAATATTCATATTTTTACTCATAATTATTACAATTTAATTTTGAATACTGTTGTAAAGTAATTGCTAGTTACACATTATATTTCCAGGATTTCAGATGGACGTATTATCCATTCCGTGTATTTACTTTCTTTAAGATCAGTTGGGGTGTACGAGTTTCCTGTACGTCTGGCCCAGTGTCCACTGGGCAAATCTTTCACCACGATGGCAAGCATTGCAATGTATGCCATCGATACAATAATAATAATAAGTATATTCCATCAAGTATATAACCAGAAATAGAGACGAAATGTCATTTAATTTGTTTGAAAACTATTCTGCCAAATCATTCCGGTGACAACTGTGCTCCAATTGGCCAGCACGAATTCGAAGCAAATGACATATGCCGTCAATTGTTTCACTTCAATGGACAAGTTAACTCAAGCTTTGCTACAATGGACAAAATTGAAAAATTACACATTTAATATTGAATTACTGATGAAATGTGATTCCGTTTGTTTTGCAATTAGATGTTGGAATTTTTGGAATATACGGAGACGTACACACAGATCAATTGTTGGCGCTGTACTATTTCAGCTTTCTAATTTGTGATTTCAGCGCAAACAAGAGTTGATATTTAAAAGTGATATAAGTCCCATTTGCCCAATGAGTTGCCAGGGATGGATGGCCCTTATTTCGTCTCTATTTCTGGTTATACGCTCGACGATAAAGTTAAATGTACGGACAACGGCACATCAGACTACACATTTTTGTTCGAAAATCGCCTCCATTGCAACGGAACAAGATATGTCAATGTGTAGCTTGATGCGCTGGCGCGATGTGGAAGATTCTAAAATATATTCCCAGAAGCCCAACTGAATCCACGGCCTGTTAAATAAAACAGACATCAAAGTATGTTCATAAAGGCGTTAAGATGAGGAAACCCTGAAAAATACTAGTCTGTATAAAAACCTGTTTCTTAAAGTCGGTTGCAAAGGAACTGAAGCCTTACTACATACGCATTAGTACCTCACCATGACTAGACAAACAAATATCGTCTACTTTAACTGAGAATCTTAAACACGATTTGCAGTCACTAAACTAGCAGGCTTAGCATGAGCCCGCAGATGACGTCACTACGAATTATCTCGACAAGGTTTACGTTGTAGCGCATACAAATGTCAAATGAAGGCAATTTCTCTCCAACCATAGCACGACAGCCAAATTTTGTATACTTTTGACAGATCGTAATGGCGAAATATCTCTACTACCATTGGGGTAAAAGACAGAAAGTACGCGTAGAGAAAACTTTATCTACGGTAGAGTTTCCCTTCCTTCGTGCTAGGAGGTGAAACATAATCGGTAGAGAAGAAAGATATCTCGACGCGCTTAAGTTTTGTCTATTTCCCCTTATGCTAAACCAACAGGTTAAGAATATGTAAATACTGGGTTTAACAAAAAAGAACATTGATTACAATGATTTGCGGTCGACATGATCGATCGTATGCTTCTCACACATTTACTCGATTTTGTCTGATTTATCACACATGTTGATCGACAAAAAATACGATATCGATCGTCTGTTGCTAACAAATGTACTCATTTTGTTTAATTACATGTATCGATTGTCAAAAAACCGAGCATATATTTTGTAGGCGCATTTATAGCACCTCTGCATGCTGATTTTGATTCAAATAGGAATCGAACCGATCGGATAGCCCATCCGATAACAATCGTAAGGCTTTCCGAGCGAGAAGATGAACCTGCCTGATTCGTACTATATCTTTCTAATTTGTGAGTTAAATCAACTATTGTCCCGATTTGAAATGTCAATTGTTTCCGATCGGCCAGTAGAGTGTTTCCGATCGTGGGAGGCAATCAAAATCAAGCTGCATGTTACGTATCAAAGTTTAAAAATAACTCATGTTCAAAATAACAAACTATGAAATGGTTTTTTTAAATGTCGTATAGTAACTCTACAGCACAGTCGTTGCACATTTATCATACCCGACATCCGACAGTTCAACTCTTCCTGCATAGCGATATCAAAATAAGGCTTTAAAAACAGCGGTTATTTTAAGAGTGAAAGAAAGAAACGACACTTAATACCTACCACAAATCTGTGGCTATAGTGAAAAGGGGTACAAGTAAAAAAATGCAACTTTACAAGGAAACGCGAAACACAAGTAAAGCTTAATATCACATTAAGCTTTAAGTGTTTTTCGCGTCTCCTTGTATAGTGGGGTTTTGTGACTTGTATAGTTGAAGAAATATTATTTGCACCGATGAATGTTATCGCTTGGAACGGCTAATCCTTTCTATTGCAATAGTGTAATAAAACCATTAACAATTCTTTTTACTTAAAGCGTACACGGATTTGACGATCTTGGTCCATCGTACGAGTCATGGGCGCGCTATACACCGTCTCCGAAGTTCCGTAATTATTGACATACAACTATCATTGAGCTACCAACAAATGGACATCGGGTCTAAAACAAAAACCACGAAAAAAATGTCCGAGGTTAACCTATACAAACGTAGTGACATGTAACGAAATATAAAAAACTAAAACATTTAATTTAAATTGTAACGTCATTGCAGTACTAAGCCTAAATTTGCTTACAACAATTTAAGGGCCCAAAAACACCATATTCAGCTTCTACTGGAAACTTAACAAAATGCACAATATTTAGCTTCGACTGAAAATTACTTGAACACAAGAGTAATGGAATAGCCTTTCTCGTAAATATTAATTATTTTTTTATATATATTATTATGTCGAATTTTGTGCAAATTCACTTAAAGGTATAATAAAGAGTTGGGCAGATACATACATACAATTATTACTACAAATGTGAAAATAAGCGTGTACTATAAGAAATGTACCGATATTCTAACTAAACGTAAACTCAAATATCCGTAATTCTGATTTATAACAAAACCGTTACGCTTTCGAGTAATTTTGATGCTTTTTACATAGACAAAATTAGCTTTTGTTTTGTAATCTTCGTAAAAACACATTATGAAAATTCGAGTTAATGTTATTTCGGGAAAATGTATTTTCTGACTTCTGATAGGTAATCCCATGCAGTAAAACGAGTACAATAATATTTTGTTAGTTATTGCTAGAGTTGCGGAAATCAGCCCGTTGCACCAAGTACCAAGTACCAAGTAGTTATTGCTAACGTTTAATAAAAAAATCATTTTAAAAATAGGATTAAAATCAAAGCAACTCTACAGTTTCTTTGTTCTAAATATTTCAATCGCTTGTGGTTCGAACAATTGAAAATGACCAAGAAGTTTATATAAGCTCTTGAAACTGACGTAATGGGTCTCTTTCCATCTTTTGCGCATGCAATGAGTAGAAAAAGGACAGTTAGCTATTTCATTATTTCGTGTGCTTTTGTAATTATATTTACGAGTCAGTTATATATAAATTAAATACTATAAAACTGTACAAAATAACACTTTTAATACGACTATGGGAACACAATATAGTTGTTTAGTGAAAATATGATACAAAATCCTGTTTTCACACTTTACTGCAGTAATTTTTACAAGTATTATTTGCACTGCTTATATTGGTACTGCATGATTGACAACCGCGCTGTCACTCGAACAAACGAAGACTATTGTGCGATTGACGCTCTGTATGCGATTTTAACGCCCTACAGGTGCGGACACTTTTTAGCGCGAACCCGACGTCCGTTTATTGAAAGGTCAATGACACCTATAGACAAAAAATGCAATACTTTTTTTTTATTGGACTCTTTTACAGCGACATTAAGAAGCTCCGATGCTGTCAAAAGTTAAATAAATGATTGGATAATACTTTTTCTGAATTCTAGTTTTGAATTATTTTTTTAGTCATCAGGTTGTGACTACAGACTCTTGTCATACTAATTCAGGCAAACTTAGTCCCGCGGCAAGGTCAGAGTTAAGTGCCAATGCGTAAAAGTATTTAGATTAGTTGTTTGCACTACACAGATTGGCACGTGCGTTACCGAGAAGGCTCACTCTTTTGCCCTATTGTACTGGAAAGACAAAAAGATAAAGACGAATCGGTGCAAATAATATTTCGTCAACTACACCCTTTTCACTATAGCCACAGAAATGACACCACACAAAAAATTGTAACACATTTCAAAAGATTGTTTATTCGCTTTCAGTTTGTTCGTAACTGCGGTCTCCTCAACGATAATTGTCAAGAACATAGAAATCCTCAACAGAACGAATCATATGAGCTCAAACATATGTTACTTGAGGAGTTCCTCTGTCTGCCATTTCTATTATCAGACTACTGATGTCACATATTGTATGTGTCAAGTTTTATTGAAATCGGTTAACGGATCGACTTTAATGTGTTAACACCCTTAGAAAAAAACAATAATAATAATAAAACCAAAAAAATCCATATTTTATATAATATTAAGTGACGGTACCAACAAGTCTAGTCGCCTGATGATAAGCTATACGCCTATCGTATATACTGACGAAGTTCAAAACCAAACTATGATACGTTTACCAATGATCTTTTATGCCAAAGTAGTATATTATGGGTTCCATTTTTGAAAGTAACCATAACATTCAGTGACTTCCTTACTTTTCAATATGAAACTTATAACATAAGTTAAAAAGCATTGACTTACAAATAAATAGACGACGAGTCTAATACAAAAACCACGAAAAAAATGTCCCAAGTCAACCTATTAAAACGTAGTGACATGTAAAGGAATATGAAAAAGCTAAAACGTTGAATTTAAATTGTAATGTCATCACAGTACTGTCTAATTTTGCTTGCTTCGCTGTCAGTCGAACAAACGAAGACTAAAGCGGGAATGACGCTCTGTATACGATTTTAACGCCCTATAAGTTCGGACACTTTTTAGCGCGGACCCGACGTCCATACAATTGTAAGTCAATGTTAAAAAGTAAAAAAATGGTATTTTGACTTATAACAACTTACGTGTGAGATATCGATATACAACAACTTTTGAATTTCAAGTAGCTCTAATGCTACTAAGTAAATGAAATTATTTTATTATCACAAAGTTCAGCATTAAACTATCTGACAGTAAATGTTGTTTGGTTTCACGAACCGAAGTCGTTCTTTAAAGGATAACAGCTGATAAATTACGACGTTACATAGATACAGATACGGTACTCGTGAATGCCGCTGGTTCCCTGGCCCCACGCTATTGATACAACCGTATCACGGTGCTTGTCTTTGTTTACCAGCGCTACTCGCAACATTATACTGGAATGATATATACGTACTTTGTGTGTCAAAAAAGAGTTGTATGTAAAAAAAGTTAATGGCGTTCTAAATACAATAAGAGATTATTCGCTGTCAAATAAATACAGCGAAATTGGATGGTAAAGTGGGGAAAGGTTGATCTCGGCGTACATATCTCAAATAGTTGTTATTTATGTAAATAATATTATGGCAGCAAAGGAAAAAGCCTTAGTCGAGATATCAGTATTTAAAATGGGAAGTCACACATGCAAAAACGAGTAACAATGCCAACCCTCCGTATTGCTCTGCGTGTCTCAATTACATAAATTTTACAAATACCAGGAAGTAGTAGTAGTTCTACACTTGAGACTGAAGAAAGAAGAACATCTGTGGATGTGCCCCTTTGCAAAGCGAAGGATGACGGAAAGCAGTTGCACTAAATGCAAAAAATTGTTGTTGTGAAAACAAATTTGAAGTATATCACAAATGTTTTAGTTCCTAGATTTGTACCAAAATGTTTTGTTTTTTAATTAATTTGTTTTGTTAATTTTAATATATTAAGTTTGTTTTAAACATTGCCTTTATAAATTTAATATGTAAACAATTTACAAATTTAATAAATGTTGATTTTGCATGAAAACGATGATCTCATATAAAATACCGTTTCTAATTAATATGTTGCATTATTTAATATGAAGCATAACAAATATTCTGGTACATAATTGTAATTAAAAATAAACACAAAAAATATCTATATTTTATTTCACAAAACCTTTGAAATACGTTTTTTTATAAGCGTAGTCGAAACGACGAAACGAGTAAGCGTTGAAAAATAAGGTTAGTAATCTAGGGTTAAATAGTAGTAACATTTTAAACGAATTTTAAATACTTTAATTTTAAGACATTGTACGCCCGACTAGGGTAAAAACAGTGAATCAAATAGTATGTAAAACCTTTGTTTTACCGGTTCATACAATTTTTCCGATTTCTGAATGATAAATGCGATTGGAGGAACGGAAAGAGGTAGGTAGGTATGTGAGGAACATAGCAAGTGGCTGTCAGTCGTCCCTACGTAACCCATTGATGGAGAGACGGGCGTGATTGTTGTATGTTAGGCTAAGAAGTCACGGGGCGGTTTTACACCCGCGCAGGTCGCGGCTGCCCGATGGGACTGTTGTTTTATTTCAACACACACGACACTGCAGGTTTGTGCGGTCGCGTAGCCGCCGCGGTTGCGGAACGAAATGCAAACTTAAAGGGGACATTATTATCCTAGATTGCAGTCTTCTTTGGCGTCCGCCGCGCAATGTAAGATTATGAATGTAGTCGCAGCGTGCAAACCACCCGACAATCCTGCATTGCATCCTGCGAGACTCCACACGTGGGCCATACGCAGGATAGTGTTTCAGAAGTCTCCTGCTTGCGCGGTGGACTGTCTTGCAGGTCTGCCGTCCACTAGCTAATACGCGGCTAAGTGACAAATGGTCAAATAACCGTCTTAAATAGCAAAAAATAGAGCACAAAATTCTCTTTTAAAATACAGTTACAATTAGTTAAAGTGTTCGACTTATTGGAACTTATCCTAACGATGCATAGCTGAAATATCATTAAACAATTTCAATAAAAATTCTAAAACTGGGTTATGGTTTTATAAGATAAAACTTTATTTTGTCACTTAGGCGCGTTGTATTTAGTAGGTACAGGTAGTGAATGGGCCGTTTTAGCGGCAGATGATGGCAAGTCGCACGGTTATTTGCGATCGATCGAGATCGTCGACGGCGAACCGACCAGTCAGACGACCGCGTCTCGCGGGGTTCTAATAGTACCCCGCAGGTGCCGCGAGTAACAGTCCCGGCCACAGGCAAATCTGCTACTAAATTTTATATACTATCTGAATTCTACGAAAACCGCAGTCCCGCAACCACGGCGAGGGTGGGTGAAAACCGCTCCGTTAGTTCTTAGCCTTATATTGACTATAAAATGTCAGAATTAATTTTGCAAATGAAAAACGAACACGACAAAGATATGACGTCTAATTTTCAATGGGAAATGTTACCCGTTTGTATAGAAAGTTACTTTGCGTTTATACAGACTTGTCACAGACCCGAATCAACCCATACATATCCCACTGTTGGATACAGTCCTCTAAAGTCTACATCAATTCCCATGGGTAAAGTCTATATCAATACCCAGGGGTCCACGTCAACCAACAAGAAACTCAACTCGACGAAAAAAATTTGGAGTGCACGGGACGTTAATTGGGGTTCACGAGAGTGTTTATGGCACCGTCTTTGTTTCCGATTTCCATAACACAAGTGCTATACTTACTTATTTTGGGATCAGAGGAACGTATGTGATATTGTCTAATATTTATTTATAATAATAAAACAATGTTATGAGCCAGAAATAAGAAAATTAAGAATTTCAACGAAAATATCTACATTTTTGAACATTATAGTCTCATTTCAATGGTGTTGTTTTCAACGTTCGATATGCTTTAGAGAAAATATTCGATTATAAGCTAATGATACAGCAGTAATACATGATAAAAAAACGAATTTTAATTCTCCAAAAAACGCTGCTTCCTCACACAAACTATATATGATCAAACGATATGGAAGTACCAAAATTTTAAATTATTTTTTTACTATATTTGTCCATGTTACAGTTTATGTACAATGTTTGGACTGTAACATTTTGCAGTGTTGTTTAGTCATAGATAGTGCGTTTAATAACTTTAGATATTACCACTATCATTCGCGGAGTAACACACCAGGCAAGGAGCAAAAGTGAAATTCCTCAGAGTGTACAATCGTAACCGTTCATCCGTCCATCATACAGGTTTAAATTTTACTAATAGTTTAGCATAATTAATTAAAGCATTTTTAGAATATTGAAAGGTGTTGTAATCGTAAATTAAAATTTAGTCGTTTTTGAAAATGAATATCAATGATTTTAGTCTTTGTATATCCACGGAGTCACACAGATATATAACTTAATTGCAAACAACGAAGAAACAAACTTAAAACAGCCAATGAGAGCAGTTTCAAGTTGTTTCTTTTTTTAATAAATTGTATACACGGTGTTCCAATTTAAGACACTATGTTACTTAAACCTATGACCTGGCTGATACGCCAAAGACGCCGAAACCTTTTAAAGTTCAATGGAAATCAATAAAAAAAATATTAAGATATTCCTTGTGTTATTTGTATATTCTAGTTAATACGGATTCATAGTTGCATTTCATTCAATATAAGAATTGAATTAATATAAGGTGGAAATTCATTACATGTCATATCACTATATATAGGCTTGGCGTCACTATATATAGGGAACCAAACTAGTTTTAGTCAGTGGCTTCCTTCCAATCCTTATAAAAAATCCTTGTAATTGACCCTTTTGATCGGGATCATAAAAATTTGAAGCAAAATATCCTATCTACAATATTTAAAGTACATTCCCTAACCGCATAACCCTGGGATATCCTGTATATTTATAGATGTTGTAAATTATTTCAGGTAACACAAATTAGACCTATCGGACATAAAATTGGTCAGACACTTGTGAATATTTCGACGACGCGGCAAACCTGCATTGCGCAATAGAATTTACTACGAAATGGGTCTTTTGAAATTAACTCGCGAATAACTAAACACGATACAATGACACCTACTAATATAATACTTCGATTGTTTTCTGGATCAGTGGCCTATTTCAAAAATATCTAATTCCAAAAAGTCCAAAAATTGGTGAAATTACACAGGACAGGACACCTGGGACTTCTTAAGGTGACGGGTGCAATGGCAGTGCCCGCCAGTACTTTGCCATTTAAAGCTCTGACTGCTACGGACAGGCGTGTCGCTTACTACCAGGCGCACGACTAGTTCGTTCCGTCACTTGGTGTCATAAATAAACGACGTATAAAAGATTTTATACGAGTGCAATGTCGTCGGTTGAATATTTTGAAAACTGCTGAGTAACAAGCGATAAAACTGATTATTTTAATTTGAGCCACTATTCTTGAAACTTCAATTGCAAATTACCATTGGGTAAATTACGTTAAAAAAGTACGTTGCCTTGGAAAATTTTTATGTAGGTATATTTTAGAACATCTTGTCTTGTAAGGTCGTGTCAATCTCAGTCAATCAATCAATAACATTCATATGTAAAAGAGGCACGCGCAAATAATATTGTTTTGAAATTTGTTCAAAAATGCTCAGTTAAGGCAGAATGTCAGATAAGGCAGGTACTTTTTATAATACCATGTGACGAGACAGACAAGTCGTGCGATTGGTGGTAAGCGACACGTCTATCCATAACAGTTGCAATGCCACTCAGAGCTTTAATTCGCAAGATTTTAGGTGCACTGCCACTGCGCCCATCGCCCTATTGACAAGTCCCATGTACCTGTAATTTCATCAACACCCTTCAAAACCGGATCGCAGTACTTACATTACGGCGCGGCAGAAATAGGTAAGGTGGCAGAACTTCCCTGGACGAATTCTTTCACAAAGAGCTCTACTACTACAATATAAGTACATATGGTATAATAAGAAGACAGGTAGGTTACACATCCCTCCCAGGGTAAAATTGTTATATGATTATTTTCTTCGCAAAAATGTTTGAAAAATCAAGGTTCTCGTGCTATTGAAATAATCTTTACCAAATGCAGTACTTAGCAATTTTTTATCAATTAATTTTTATGGTATCACGATTATGGGAGTATGATCATGACATAGAAATTAAATGCCAGTTTATAATAACGATGTAAATTTGTTTTTTTTTTTCAAAATTATCCATTGTAAACATTATGACGCCGACAATATAAACTGGCTTCGATGTCGACACTGCATATATTTGGAAGATAGAATATGGTTAATAAATCAGATCGCATCATAATAGTTAAATGTAGAAAAGAAACCAAGCCTCGCAATTCTTTCACGTACATTTACTTTAAATGTGTACAGTCTAGTGTTTTGAAATCTTCTATACATAACAAAGATATTGTGGACTGATTAGCGATTAATTTGTTTTGAGGGTATGGCCGGGCTTGATCGAACTTGGTTGAGGGGCCCCCAGTTGACAACGCCGACAATAAACCCAGTCCAATTGCGTAGAAAAGATAAACATGTATAATGGCGTAAGCTAAATCAGTAGCCAATATCGTGTGCGATACAATATTTTATAAAGTGCAGAGGTCTAAGTTTTTTGAAAGGTAACTAGACGATGTTAGTACCTATACATCACTATTATGCTCTCAAAGTCCTTAGCGACGCATACGAGTGATTGTACTATGTATATAGGTCAGTTCACCTATTGTTTAAAAGACGCCGTGAATGTTTAAATTGTTTTACATTAAACAGGGTTATATAAAATATTTGTATTAAAAATTTAATCACTGGCGGAAACTTAAGATCTTTTAAGGTATTACAAATCTTTAAGATCGATAGATTGTCTATACGCAGCGATAGTCTCTTTCTACCATGTGTACCATCTGACAGTATGCCTAGCGTACCAAATTAGGAAAAAAACTTGAACAAAGAAATACATTGATGACGTCACTTACGCCATGATACTCTCTTGACACGTTTCGAAGGAGGTCCAGCGTGGACTCTTGGCGGGATGTGGGCGGGGACCTTCCTCAAGGCGCTTTGGTACCGAAGAAGGAAGGCGTGGACAGCACATTTTACTGGAGATATAATATTGTCAGACGCAGAAGATATGGTTAGGGTCATATTGGCTTTCCGTGCTCGTCTCTTCGCCGCCCGGGACCCAGCTCGACGTCTACGTCGCCTACTTTTCTTCATCACTTCCCCAACTTGAGCAGGAACGTCTTTTTCCTTACTAACCATGGCTAACTCAAAGTGACGCGACGCGACAAAATGGCGGCACAAAAATTTGTAACTTTACTAATTTTAATTTTAACAACTAAGAATAAAAACTTAACTAACTTAAAACTATCTATCGCAATTAAAAAAAATAAAAAATAAAAAAAAACAGAAAAGACAAAAACGTGACAAAATCGACTAAAAACTAAACTTGGCCTTAGAGACGCGGATCGAATAAAGAAACCTGGTACCGACAACCTGATCGTAACGATATACGATAAAAGAAAACTGAGAAAAAATGTTTCTCGCGTATACACGACAGGGCGCGTAGAGGATCGTCTCAAAGACTGGGACGTAGCGAAATCGCTTCGATTTAGACATGTAAAATACCCTCAAAAATTCATATTTTTTCCGTCGAATGTAATCTCCTCTACCCTTTACTGCGACAAAAATAGCTTCTGCAAAACCGTTTGCGAAAGTGACCTTCACCTGACGAATGACCTAGCTGTTATGTTACCGCGGAATACGTACACAACACAAATAAATAATTACAGTTCAGTGACTCAACAATCCCAAATTAGGGATAATTTAAGCAAATTCATGTAACACACATTATATAGGAAAACAAATGAAGTTTAAAAATAAGTGACGTATGTATAAGTAACTTCAAAGCTGCCATCGTGGTATAAATATACTACCCAAAGTGGTTCGAAATCGAATCGAATATTTAAGTAACTTGCGTAATTTCTTTTTCACGTAATCATTCCATATTATTAAAATGACAAGGCATATACCTACCTACAAGGCATCGAAAATGTGATCGTTGCCTGTATTTGTAAGCAAAAGATAAAGAATATCAACAAACGTGATTTTTTTTAAAAATCTATATGTGAAGGTTTTAATCTCTTATGACTGTAAGCCATAATAAGTACGGCCACAAACCAATATGTTTGAGTCATTTCTTATTATGATTCTCATATAAAAAAATATTAGTCAAGGTATACATCCAAGTTTTCTAATAATATGATACTTAGGTGACAGTAAAAAGATGTATAGTCGCCATAAAAAATGACTGAAAAGTGGCTTTTCAAGACATTTGTGGCCTATCTATTGTGATCATTTTAGCAAATGCGGAATCCTCTTAGCTCTGAGTGTTATCTCCTCCTCCTAAAAACCAGTAGAAAACACAAATATCCTTTATTTACAACTGATTAAGGTCAAACTCACTTCAGCAATAGCTGATGGCAGACATTAGAAAGAGATAAATAAGCTCAAATAGAAAGTACAGTCTACAGGACATCAAGCTTATATACTTTAAAAACGAAAATCTCGAAAATAGAACAAGATCCGTCAATGTGAAGTTTAATGTCAGTACACAAATGCTTGAATGCAAAATATTTTAGTACCTTAAATATGTAGAGAATAAATTTTATAGACAAGCAAATACAAATCACCTTTTATGGACCCATTGCTACTGTTCTATTAGTTTTATAAAACTATGGTCTAAAGCAGAGTTTATATGCAAATTTGTAATAATAAAAACTCTCTGTCCATTCCGAATAGCCCTTTAAAAATAGGGGTTCTTACAATTATATGAATACGGGCTTTCAGGGTCATGGCTTGACCTTCATGTCCCTGCAGTGATGCACCCCTCTGGCATAAATAAGGGGTTGTAAAAGATTGAATTACCATATTAGTATTTCATTCATGCAGATTCATCTATGTAAAATGTATAAATGTGATTAAATTTGTTATTTAATTTAGAAAATTATAATGGAAATTGAGATTTTTTTTAAATTATGAATTAATAGTGTAATAGTTAAGATTAAAAATGAAAAAAAAATTACAATCTAAGCCACTTATTAATACCAATAGTTAGCCTATATATAGTCCCACTGCTGTGCACAAGCATCCTCTCACAATGAAAGGGCTTAGGCTGTAAGTTCCCGTGCAAGCCCACTGTATATTGGGAACTTCACACATATTGCTTTGCAGATGTGTGCAAGTTTCATCATGATGTTTTCCTTCATCGAGCTCATAGTTTCAAATAAAACTGCTTATTAGATTTTTAAACTTACACTATCGGTTTTCAAAGGATAATATTAAATATTAAATATTAATGAAAGATATGTATGCAAAAATGTCTTTAGTAAAGTCATTGCTTGGTGAAAGTTACAACTTTGTATTGGCAGTTCTCTCGCGTCCACTATCTGGTTCGGTAGTCAATTGACCCAAATATTACATAAAACGGTAACTTGTGGGGTCTATTCAAAGTTTGCATGGCCCTTCATCACTGCTATCAGCAACTGATCTATTTTGATTACAACTCCGAGCCAAGACCAAAAGAATTAAAGAACAGCAGTATTTTCTTGGACTGAATAATTTGAAGCCTACCGCCTCCTACACCTATAGGAACTGTTTGCCCAGGAGTTGATAGAATTGGGTGCCAATTAGAGAACATTGGTTTGGAAATGCAGAGGCGTCTCTTCAGCTTCATATCAGAACTACAGTCTCTGCTCTTGTTTAGCTTGACTTTCGACTCATGCTTATACAAACCAGTGCAGTAAAAGCACTGGTCAGTATTTAGAGTTCAACCAGTTCAACCAAAAAGAACCAGTTCAATGTCAGAGTCTCTTGACAGTGTTTGGTACTGTAGGCGTCAAGTCAGGGTTTTCGAGAGTACTAAAGGTTTCAAATATCATTCACCAAATTAACTAAATAAAAAAAGTACTGCAATTTTGTCTTAGAAATATAAAACTTTTTATTGTTAGTGAATACATAAATTCTCAATTAATTCCAAATGTAAATTGTTACATTTCGGCGACAACACCTATTTGTCTATGAAAAAAATAAACAGTCACCTACTTCCTGAGTTTGCAGTATTATTGACCCAGATTTGTAAAATGTACCATTTAAACAGCATTATATTGTGGACACTACATACAAGTGAAGCGTTAGTGCACAATGTGGGTCTTCAGGACTACAATAGGAATGTTTTTTTTAACAGACGATGTTTTGTGGTCTAGAAAAATCGCTGCATTCACGCCTATGAAATAGATACAAGACACGCGAAAATAATGAAACTAAATAGGATAAAAGGCAGAAATATGGTAAAAAACATCGATAAAGAAACTCACCTTCTTGATTTGAGCCATCTTTCGGGCTTTCGTCACTAGGTTTCTCTTTCAAAGATGACAATAGGTTCACAGCTGACATAGCTTGCAAATATTCCACACAATTCAGTCTTCGCTCAATATATTAACTCTACTAAAATTATAAAATAACTTTACAGTATTTACAAAAGTCTTCAGGAAATTACTCTATCACCTATGTATTGTTTATATCACAGACTTTTCGTTTTTCAACAATACGGATCAAAACGTCCACGCACGAAAATACTATCAATATTTACAAGACTCTAGGTATAATAAACTTATTTACACATTAAAAACTAACGGTTATCAGCTAATTTTAACAAATACGCTCTAGCGGTCACAAGATACTCATAACTAAAAGAATTTATCAGTTTTCGATGCAAAAATATATAAAACGTCCGCCATATGCCTTTTTAGACCTACGTTACTTGGCACAATTCAAGATGCATAGAATACAACGTTTCTGCCCAAAAATTAAAATCTTTCTAATTTGGTTGCACTATACCCAGTTGCCATTTTGTAGACTGTTTTAAAATGTCGTTGTTTTGTTTGATGTAGTTCGAGCTTAGCTTTAGTTTACTGCATTGTTAAATAGCATTTCAAGGAAAGTTATGACAATTTCTATTGTATTTACGTTATTTTGATGGTTTTAAATATTCTCTAGAACTCTACATATTTTATAGTTACATTTTGTTTTACGATCTCCCACGATGTATTTACTTATGGCAACAATATACACGCATGTTCTCAATCAAAATTGTTATGATAATCAAAGCTCATCTTTTTTTTTTAACTTTTTATTTAAAGTTTGTCAAAGTAGGTTACAGCGACATAAATTAATGGATAAAAACTAAATTTTACTTGAGTGATTAGAAAAAATACTTTTTCGTAATATACAGATACGAAGCAAAATTAATACAAAAATATTAAAAAATATATTCCTGTATAATTTTTATATTCTGATTGTTGAACGTACTTTTAAATGTCAGTTGAGATTTGGGAAATGGCGTGACTAGTGGTTCCATTGCATATTTTTCCAGATTTTTAATTATTTTTCATGTTTTTTCTACTGTTTAGTTACAAAAATGTCGTCAAAGTGGACTAATAGTCACAGTGAATCCGGTATATTAAGAAAGAGTGAATTCAAGGAGAAGAAAGAAGAGCTATTCGTGTTCGGCTATTCGTGCAAATTGTTCAGGGACGATGATAGAGCCCTGGTGATTGATCAAGGAAAGCACCTCATTCCGTGGATGGGGGATGAAACGTTGAAAATCGACAGGTTCGATCCGTTTTTTACTATAAGACTGCTAATTGTGGCCCTTAAAAGTTAAAAAGCGATTGTAAATTTGAAAATACTAAATTTTGGAAGATACCTAAGATTTTCGCAGACGATGTTTGAAGTTACGCGGTGCGGTGGCCGCGGCGGCGGCACAGGCGCCGGCGTCGCATAATCTAATGGTGACTCTCCTTGGTGGTATGTATAACTTGCACAGGTATACTTGCGTATGTAAATCATAAACAAACATTGTGATTTCGTTTCATACTGTCCCACAGCCGATTAAGTTAAGACAACAATCTGCAATTTAACATTCTAAAGTAATAAGAACACATAAAAACACAGGCAATTAACACACACTTTAAACATACACTTGTTTTGTATTAGTGTTTATTACTTCTAAGATTTTAGCATATTATTCAAGCTTGATGTTAACACAGGGTTATCTTGACAGGTACGATGCGAGAGGAGCACTTCACGAGTTGTCGTCCCACGAGGCGCCTCCAGGGGGTTTCGACTGGAGGGTAGAGCTGAGGAAGAGCGAGCTGGACGTAGAACAGCTGTGCGATGAAGAAAGGTACCGGGCTCTGCATACTGATGAGGATGAAGAAGAAATGTATAAAGGTATATTTCTTGCTGCTATATTTTTGCAATAAGTTTAACCGATTTTGATGTTCTTTTTTGTTGGAAAGAGGGTACCTCAGTAGTTGTTCCACTCAAATTTGAAGAAAATATTCCACCTTTAAGGGTGGCAAACTAAGGGATGAATGAAAGTGGTCAGTTTTTTTAGTACTATGTGCTGATAATTGTGTTTTCACAATCAACTTTGACCCATGTGTACTTGCATGTTGCTAATGTGTAGAAATAAAGAAGTATCAAAGAAGAAGTTCAGAGCTGCAGCAAGAAATATGAAACCCGACATGTCCACAAGAACAGATTGGCAAGTACCCTGTAGCAATCACAGGAAACCCAATGTGTTTGAAACGATGGCTCATCTTAAGCTTGGATCGGCAAAAGGGAACACCACTACAAACTGTGACAGGGCATGATGCTCGCAAGAGCAACTCCCTTCCAACGCCATTAAGAAAACTCGTCTTATTATTACTGAATAGCCGGATAGCTTTCATCAGCTACTGTAGATCTTTCATACAAGTATAAATCTTTATAAGAACATCAACATTGTTTTTTTTCCAGAGGAAGAGTTGAAACGTCTCCATGCAGCAGGTTATGGGCAAGTTGGATTCAACTATGACACACCAAAAGAGCCTGAGCCGGAGTCGCAACCCATCGAAATTGACGAGCCGTTTGTTCCCACCCCCTATCTTAAAGCTTTGTTGCCCACTGATATGATTTTGGTGAGTGGTCTTTCAATTTCAGCCTTTTGAGCAATTTTAAATTACATTTCAATGGTTAATAATGCATTACAATTAATATCTTTATTGTTAGTAAATAATTCCACATTCATTGAACTTCAAATCTGTTTAAGTCTGTCCATTCACCCAATTCGTTGTAAGCCACATCCAGTTCATTCTGACTTCATCTTTAGCATTTCATAATTCATTCATGTGATGTTGTGTTTCACTGAGTTAAATTTACAGTTGCCTAAAAGCTGTACTTTAGTCAATTACTATAGTTTTACCAGCAGGATAAAATATTCTTTCACTTACAGCCAGAATCAGAGAAACAGAATGCTATAATAGAAAAAACTGCCAAGTTCATAGCTACACAAGGAGCCCAAATGGAGATCCTCATCAAAGCCAAGCAGGGAGACAATCCTCAGTTCCAGTTTCTGAACAGAGACTCGGTTCTTCATCCGTACTATACTGCACTTATTGCTTTGGTAAAGGCTGAAAAATGGCCAGAGAGGAAGGTTGAAGTTGTTGAAGGTTTGTGCTTTTTAACAAAATTTTAAACTATCAAATTTTTCAGTTTTTTATTCAAATATCAATAAAAAAACTAGAAAAAACGTAATAAAGTAACAGAACAAACCTTTCATGCACCTGGTGGTAAGAGAACGCCTATCCATAAGTCTTGCAGCTCCACTTAAACCTTAAATCCCATAGCTACCAGGGGCACTCCAACTGCGTCCATCACCCTGAGACATGAAGTTGACAAGTTCCAATGTGCCTGTAATTTCACCAGTACTTCCCTGAACAAACTTTAGTAGGAGATCTGCTGCTATTAAGATATGTCAGTTCTTACTTTAGCCACCGAATGCTATTCAAGCATTATTTATTGGCCATTATGCATTAGTTTCTAAAAGCGTAAACCCTAACTATTCCAATAAATATACTTCATTTCTTTTTCAGAAAAAGTACCAGATAATGAAGAATACTTACATCCAAGTTTAGCATCTACTATCATTGAGTCGGTGAGTTTTTTTTAGATGTTTGATAGTATGTTGTCGCGAAGTTTGAAATGAAAAATGGTAACCAGTAACCTTAACTGCCTCAGTGGCCGAATGGTTACCATGCCGGACTTCCACGCAGAGGTCCCCATTCGATTCGATCTGCGAGTTCTATTTCATATGAAATCTACGCGCTTCCATCAAAACACACGAACACATTGGCAAAAATCCGCTATAATATAAAACATTTAAAGAAATGGCGGCCAAGAAGCCGAAATTAATCGGATTATAGTCGAATAGCGTTCACGTAAATTTAAACATTATTCCAACAAGTTCAATTTGTTTTAAAGTCAGAATTGTTGCCAGATGTAAAACTTTCTTAAAATAATATAACAAAATTATTATAATAGCAAATTAATGCACAATAAGGTTAATTTCTATTTTGTAAATCTTAACGATAAATAGTTTTACATAAATATCTATTATCTATTCGGGTGTTCTTTTTAATAGGGCTACGTAAAGAATGTATGTAGAAGGTCATGGTAATTCGTAGATAATTAAAATAACAACACTTAGCATTCGTGAGTTTGTTTAATAAAACACTTTCGTATCGAAACGGGCTGCATAAAATGTAGTAGATTACCTTAAGAACTATAGTTATTTTGTGTGTAGAATAAGTTAACTTGTGAAATGAAGTGAACTAGTATCTTGTCTGCTAATAAATGTTGCATTTAAGAGTCGTCAAGGCGCCTTTTTAACGGGAAAAGAAATATTTGTTAAAAAGTCAAAGCTTCGGCTTTAGCAAGGAACCTTGTCACGCCTCGCCACTGCAACGCAGTAAATGTAATAACACAGCATTTAAAAATTAGAAACAGTATGATCTTATCAAAATAAAGAATAATTAAAACCTAAAGAGATAATGTTTGAAATAGTTAAAGAACTTCACAATAAATAACAGACTTTTAAACGCGGGAAGGCTATCGTGCATTAATATAATATAGTGATTGCAGCAATTTTTATTACATGATCTAAACATACAGAATACTGGACCATTTATAGAAACTTTATTTTTGCTTGAAGCTTGAGTAAAAAATAATTGTCCCCCTAAAGGTCTTGCCCCTAAAGGCAAATTCAGTCCAATAATAACTTGTCACAAATCTACCTCTACATGTAATGGGGTCATAATGATAATGATGACGCCACCTACATATTTTTTTCCAGGCGCCGTCAATCCCTAGCATACACTACAAACCATCAGCAGACTGCGACTACACTCTTCTCATATCCAAAATGCGTGGTGAACCTCCTCCTGAAGAGCCGTACACCCCCGAACTTGCCCCGGGAGAGGTTGCTCCGCCGGGCACTGAGCCTTTACCCCCGAGATCCAACGCCGAGATAAGCCGAGCTCCTGTCATGTACAACAGAGGAGAGAACCATGGTAAGTAAATCTTTTAGCTCTTCATGTTGTTTACAGTGTACATGATAATTTTATTTATTTAGATTTTTAACCTTTGACCATTGACTTACAATTATATGGTCGTCGGGTCCGCGCTAAAAAGTGTCCGAACTTATAGGGCGTTAAAATCGTATACAGAGCGTCATTCACGCTTTAGTCTTCGTTTGTTTGACTGACAGCGAAGCAAGCAAAATTAGACAGTACTGCGATGACATTACAATTTAAAAGCTTTTTCATATTCCTTTACATGTCACTATGTTTAAATAGGTTGACTTGGGACATTTTTTTCGTGGTTTTTGTATTAGACCGTTCGTGCATTTATTTGTAAGTCAATGCCTTTGACGCAAAAACAGAGGAGTTAAAAATTTGAAACCTGTCTTCATATCAGTGTATCTGTGGCATCGTAGCTTCCACAGGGCCGGACTGGCTTTTCGTAGCATTAGAGCTCCTTGTGAAACAGGTTGTCCAGGGAAGTACTGCCACCTTACCTATCTCTGCCGCCAAGAAATAATGCGAGCATTACTGCGTTCCGAATTTGAAGGATAAGGGTGCTGGTGAAATTACAGGCACAAGAGACTTCACCTTCTGTCTTAGGGTGGCGGGCGCAGTGGCAGTGATAGAGAAATAGAGAAGAAATAAGAGCCATATATTCCTGGTGACTCATCAGTGATACATCACTTATAAATATCAACTCTGGTTTGCACTGAAATATAGACAGCGCCAACAACTGACCTGTGTTTGCATCTCCATATATTCCAAAAATATTCTGTATTTATTGTAATAAAGATAATATCTCTAACAATAGCGTGCTATTCCATTCGGTGGTGTGGGACAAACAGCAAAACATCTAATTACAAAACAAACGGAATCAAATTTCATTGGATGTTGGTAATTAAATATGAAATATGTAATTTTGCAATTTTCGTCCATTATAGCAAAGCTCAAGTTAACTGGTCGATTTGAATTGAAACCGTTGACGACACCCGTCAATTGTTTCGAACACGGGCTAGCCAATCGGAGCGCAGTTGTCACAATAATGATATGGCAGAATAGTTTTCAAACAAATTAAATGACACTTCGTCTCTATTTCTGGTAGATTCGTGACGCTACAGCTACTAACTATTGCGATTGAATTAGCCTTCAAATAACAAAAAAACGCTTTAAATTCAGTCTTTTTTTTATGATACTTAGTGACGGACGGGACGAACAAGTCGTACGCCTGATGGTAAGCTACACGCCTGTCCAAACAGTTATAGTGCCACTCAGAGCTTTAAATCGCAAAGATCTGAGGGGCACTACCACTGCGCCCGTCACTCTGACACATAAGTTGATAAGTCCCTTCAAAACCGGAACACAGTAATGCTGACATTACTGCTTGGCGGCAGAAATAGGTAAGATTCCCAGATTTTACGTCAGTCAATATCTTAAATAAAATAGTAATACTTTGTTACTATTTAAATCACCAACACAGTGATAAATGTTGATAAAATTTATTATTTGTCCTAAAAATGGTTTTCTTTTCACTTTCCTTATTACAGTGTCTTCTCTTACGTTAATAATAAAACTTATTAAACTTTTACGCTTATTAAACGAAATCGCAGAGTAAGAAGGTATCATCCATCAGAAGGTGGCATCCATAGAAAGCCAAAGTCGCAAGTAAAGACTCACAGATGAATAGCAAATAGAGAAAACAATACGCGTCCGCACCGCACAGATGTGAAAACTGACTAATTAGCTTGCCCTTATGAATGCGGCTTTAGTGGCTTATCTCTAACCAATCACGTGTGGCTGTGTTTTCTCAGTACTAGGTCGCTAAGTTAAATAGATTATAAATTAGACTAAATAATCATGGCAGTGAAATGGCGATGGCTAAGCATTAATGCCGCAGCATCCCACGACTCTGGTAAGCTGCCAGAACCGTGTTAAAAGAGACCCCACTTATCATCTACGACATTTCTCTGGCGTAATAGTTTAATGAAGTTTCTAAATATATTATATTTTATGGGAAATCGATATGTGTACTTTAACTAGTCTGACCGATTTGAAATTTCATATACTGTGAAAATCCGATAACATTACAGTAATATGGTAACCTTGGTCTTATACTGCAACTAGGATAGTCTGCCGACTGCCCAACTCCTCAACTACTCATTGCCAAGATCCTCTGACTCCTCAACTACTGATTGTGATGTTTGGTCTTATTCTGTTGGCTTTTCACGAGTAGTTTGCTTACAGGTATTGATTTTCCGAAACAACAATACAAAACACTGTTTTGTATTGTAATTAAGTTTTATTGGATGTCAGCATATTTCACCAACACGATATTCATTTATAGTGAAGAAAAACTTTCATAGATTCTCTACCAAGGTCGTGCGGGGAGGGCTCCTTTCGTGCACCCCTTAAAAATAACTATCTATATAAAATATGTACCATGTATATTTAACGTAAATAGCTACTCAATATCGAGAACTTAACTATTCTTTTTAATACAAAAACCTAAAAAGTTATTAAACACATGTATATCCGAGTTTTGTATTTGAATCATTATTGAACATGTCGGCTTAAACAAATAAATAAAAATACTACCTAACCAACGTGCTTTTCTGTTTTCCATGAGAATACGACAAAACCAAGAAAAAATCAATTAAAATAAAAAAAATGTTCTCAAAGATGGCGCTGCGACGGTAAAAAAGCCGTAATAACAAAGATCTGCAACAAGCACATAGAAAAATTCGTAAAGTCCACTAGTTCGTTCCGTGGTTTAGTTGGCATAGTGTATGGCACGGTTTGCTAGGAGACGTTGGTTTCAATCCGGCCAGATCGAAGCGAATGTTTTCTTAGTGTTCGATCTTTGTTTAATAATTATAACAAACTTGTTGAGTAATTTCACAAAAATAATTTATAATCATGGTGGTAATTCAATGAATTACTTTTTATTAAACTAATAATTAATATTCCAAAATAACACACATTTTTCTAGACAGCAAGTTATCGAAATCGAGTTCTCAACTCATTTCAATTCCTTCCTCTGTACAGTAGACCACGCAACGCATGCAGCTCAAGCACACGCGGCCCAAGTATACCAACAGCAGTACGCAGCTTACTACCACCAGTACATGGCCCAAACAGCCGCGGCCCAATCTGCTCTGCAGGCTCAACAAGAAAAAGAGCCGCCTAAGAGTGCCCCGTTGAAGTCTACAGGGCTGAGTTTGATGAAGAACTATAATACGGATTCGGATAGCGATGTTTCGGGTAACTATTTGATATGGTTATTGTGGGATTTAACTTGTCTGTGTTCTTGTTGAGCACAGAACTTTCCTTGCAATGTAGTATATTTTGCAGAGGCCGTGAGTCAAAGATTGCCTGACGAGTATGAGTTACAAGGTCGAGCGCCAATGAGGCCTTGTATCATACGAGTCAGTTAATCAATATTCCCGCCGTGGTATATAAATAGTGCTTTTCTTGAACAATGCGAGGAAATATGAACTAAAATAGATTAGATGTACAGTGTGTTGATTTGCATGCTCGCTATATTTAAGAAATTAATAATAGAAATAATGCTAAATTGTCTAAAAATATTAAAAAATATATTCTGTTCAATATTCTGGATAATTGTATCTAGTAAAGTTTTGTAAAATTGTGCCCAAGTGTATCACCGCGGGGTACAATGACCCCGTCACTCACTTCACCGAGCAATAGGAAATCTTTCTCGATCACTTATTTGCCTATTTTTTAACTACCTACTACTTATTTACCTATGTTTATGTCCTAGTATTGTTATAATTTACTAATTATTTACATTAGTTAGAAAAGTTGACTGGAAAAAGATTTTTTGTAACTTAGATTAGTACTTACCAACTTTAGGTGACATGAAAGTAGTGCTAGAACTAGCTTCACAGCTGGTGGCAAACTCCGTACCGGAGCCAGGCACGGATATGCAGAGTTTCGTTTCAACTTAGCACATTCTTCACAACAGAAAAAGCAGAAAGAAACCAGAGACGATATTTGCGCGCAATTCTTTGACACTCGTAATCTACGTAAACTAAACGTTTCACATCGTGCCATAAGAACGCACTTGATGGTAATGCAGGGTCTGGTGAACATGGTAGCGGCTTTTTTTTCACTAACTCTTATTTACATACCAAACCACATTGCATTTCGTGAGAAACTAGAACGTACACGATGTCTGCGGAACGTAGACGATGTCTGCGGAACGTAGACGCCATACGCAAAGTCGACTGATGATCTACCAATCACGCGCTCGATACGATACTCCCCCGTCCCTACCCGTACCCTACCAACGAATAGATCTAAAATGCATATTTTCTGCGCATAGGTCATTGTTCAAATGGTTACCGGTACCTGTGGCACGTGTAGTGCAAGTCAATGACATTTGGATCAAGCATGGTTACCGCAATTAAATAAAAAATAAGAAGTTAGAAACAAGAAAAAAAAGTTTTTTTTTTTTCCCGATTTATGTTTTTAGTGATTTGGGTTCAGTTTCGGATATAGAGACCTCTGTAAATGTGGCGAGAATGCAAAAACAAAAACACATTGAATAGATTTATCAGTTATGGAAGTACTTTTGATATCGGCCAAGCAAAAATGGCGAGCTAAGCCAATTATTCGTATTTACAAAACAAAAATCATGGCCCACACAAAGTATAAAAACTATACCCACGGCGTATAGAAATGTCGTGGCTCGAATTATAGACAAAAAGTAATGGTATGTGTCGATTTATTGTGGGTATTGGAAATTAGGGAATAAAAATAAATTATTTTTAACCGACTTCCAAAAAGGAGGAGATTCTCAATTCGTCTGAATATTTTTTTTATGTTACGCGATTACTCTATAACTAAAACGCGGCTGACAAAATATTTTTTTGATATATCATTAAAAACCATAACTCAGTTTTAGAATATTGAAATGATTTGATGATATTACAGCCATGCATCGTTAGAGTAAGTTCTGAAAAGTCGAGCACGTTGACTAATTTTAACTATTTTTAAAAGAGAATTTTGTGCTCTATTTTTTGCCATTTAAAATTGTTATTTGACCATTTGTCACTTAGCCACGTTTTTGTTAGTAGACGGCAGATTTGTAAACCGATTTTGATGATTATTTTTTGTTGCAAAGAGTGTATGTACCTCAGTATTGGTCCCATTCTAATTTGAAGAAAGGGTGGCAAACTAGGGGATGAGTCCGCTTTCCGGGAAACCCATTTCAATAATACTGGCAAATATATGTAATAAGGCAAATGTATTCCACGAACTTTTGAGGTCGTTTTTTTATTATAATTATATAATTTATAACAAAATGTTATTTATAACAAAACTTTATAAACTTTACATGCTACAAAATTGCACTTTGAAAACAGTACCGTTACTAAACGAAAATCTTTTCGGGAAATGGCCAAAAGCAAAAGTAAAGAAAAACCCAGATTTTCGTGTAGTGACAGTATTCATTTTAACGTGTGACGTATTTTTATATTGATGTGTTGAGGAACTAAAGCTCCTTTTAGTTGATTTTAATGGAACCATAATGGCGTGCAATATCAAAGCCATCTTATTTTCTTCCCAGATTGCGATGACACCTCCTCAACGGACAGCAAAGACAAACCAATAATAATACCTCCCCCCAAGGAGATCCAAACGGTCATAGAAAAGATGGCATCTTACGTAGCACGGAACGGCGTTGAGTTTGCCGAAATCGTTAGAGCGAAGGGGGACCCGAGATTCGCCTTCTTGGAACCTGATGATGTGCACCATGCTTACTATAAGACCAGATTGGCTAAACTACAGATTGGTGATGAAAAGGGAAAGGCTAAGAAAGCTGCTGGTAAGTTCGTCATATAATAATATTACAAACAGCTATGGACAAGACAAAACCGAATTTATAGGTATTTGTCACAGACTTACAAATGCGAAGCAGACGAAGTGAAACGCCAGCAGATAAAAGAAGATGGCGTGTGGTGCTTGAAATCTTTTTCCTCTTCTAAGCTATGACCTATAATATATTTGTGCAGCAGTAGAGCTTGTGAAAGAGTTCGTCCTGGGTAGTATTGCCGCCTTACCTGTTTCTGCCGCCAAGCAGTAATGTCCGCATTACTGTGTTCCGGTTTAGAAGGGTAAGGGTGCTGGTGAAATTACAGCCGCATGAGACTTGTTAACTTATGTTTCAAAGTGACGGACGCAGTGACATTGCCCCTCAGATCTTTGCGATTGAAAGCTCTGAGTGGCTCAGCAACTGGTATGGACTGGCGTGTAGCTTACCATCAGGCGCACCACTTGTTTGTCCCATGATATTATAAAAAAAATTACTATACATTTTTTTTGTTAGTCCAGTAACGCTAGCACGAGAGCAACATATAGCGCGGGGTCTCTATGCGAGAATAACAGTATTTCGCGCTTTGTAGAATAGAATAGAATTATTTGTTTCAGGCATAAACCTATATAATTTTTAGTAACATTTTCACTTAGAATATGTTAGTATATATGTATAACATAATATTTATTTAATAAATCGCACTGCTATTACAATAGTGTTGTAAAAAGTCGTCAAAAAAAAACCGTCGTTAGAATATTGTAAGTAATAATCAAGAGATACACGCTTATAACTTATTATATGTGAGCTAGCGCTGACCAAAATAATCCTTATTCAAAAATATTAAATTATTTTTGATAATAAACTATAATTGTCTATAATAAACTATAACATACATGCATTTTAATGATTTTTATGCGGAAAGTGAGTAATTCGTTTTTCATCGATCCTGAGGAATTCCACTTTTAGAATTATTACACTATTGTATTAACAGTGCGAAAATCATATCATATCTACAGTTAGTTGATTTGGATTTTCGCCATATTTAAGAAATTAATAATAGAAATAAAGCTAAATCATCTAAAAATGTTAAAAAAAAGTTCTTTTCAATATTCTGGCTAATTGTATCTAGTAAAGTTTTGCAAAATTGTCTGAAGTTGTATGCACCACACCAGGGCAGTGACCCCGCCACCTGCCTCACCGAGCGATACGTAATCTTTCTCGATCGCTTATTTACCTACTTTTTTAATTATGATTATGTACTACTATTGTTATAATTTAATATTTATTTACATTAATTAGATAAGTTGAGTGAAAAAAGTTTTTTTACCTTAGATTTGGTACTTACCAACTTTAGATTACATGAAACTATTGCTAGAAGTACCTAGCTCCACAGCTGGTGGCTGGATCCGACCCGAGCCACCACCGGCTATGCAGAGATTCGCACGTGAGTTTCGTTTTAACATTAGACTCCACAACTTTGAAAGCAGAAACTTCGACACTCATATCCTCCGCGTAAACTAAACGTTTCACATAAAGTACATTTCAGTACGGGAAGCAAGGTCGACTGATCTACCAATCGCGCGCTCGATAGACACTCCCCCGCCTTCGCTACCCGCACCCCACCACCAAATATATCTAATACGTTTCTGCGCAATTAATGCCATTATTCAAAAGTGCCGTGCGTACCTTTGGATCAAATTTATTTACCGCAATTAAATAAAAAATAGGAATTTACGAAAATTTTTTATCGATTTCTTTTTTTGTGTTTTTGGTTCTGTTTCGGATATAGAATGACCTCTGTAAATATGGCGAGAATGCAAATCAACACATTGTATATCAATATAATCATATATATTTCGACATAGTTTATGTTACATTCCCTTAAAACATGTTATGTATGATTTTATATGTGTAAATAAATAAAACAAAAAAAAGTGTCGCTCTCGCGCAAGTCGCGCTCTGTAGAGTATCTAGTTTTCAGAAAAAATAATTATTCTGTATATTTGCAAAAGTTAATTATAAATTCTGAAAAAATCTTCACAATATCCTTTAAAACCTTTAACATTTACATTGTATCTAGCTTCTTAGTAATTAAAGATAATCGATATTATTCAACAATTGGTCTCTAAAATTCTAAAATTTCAAATTTTTCCAGCGCCAGTATCGTTCTCAATAAAAAAACTTAAAGAACCAGATCAAATATTACCAAAGCCTGCATTACCATACGAATCTAGCTCCGACGAGGATTCAGAAAAACACGCAGACCAACAAGAAAAACAGGACAAAACAGAAGAACTTAAAACTAACATTCCCCTTCTGTACCCACCTAATAATATACCACCGGTAGTTGTTTACAAAATGGAAAGTACTGTAAACAATTTACCGACAATAAAAACCATTGAACCTTTGAAATTGGTTCCGAAACCTTTACCTAATATAATGACAGTACCGGAGATTCCAAAAGAAGAACCGAAACCTATTATAGTAATTGAGAAACCTATTGCAAAAGTTGAAGAAGTTAAAAAGTCTCCTTCTCCTGATAAAAAAGTGGAAATAAGAGAAAGTCCGAAAAAAGACAAACGGAAGGAAAAAAAAAGAGATAGTTCAAAAAGTAGAGAAAGGAGATCTAAGAGTAAAGATAGAAGATCTAGAAGTCGTGATAGAAGATCGAAAAGCAAAGATAGAAGTTCTAAACCCAGAGATATGAGATCCAGAAGTACAGATAGAAGGAGAAGTGTAGAAAGGGAGAAAAAAAGAGAAAGAGATATCGAAAGAGCTAAAAAGAAAGTGAAATATACCAAAGATGAGTTGGAGAGTGAGATTATATCTTTGGAAGATAATTCCGATGATATGATTGATTTAACAGGAGAACTTTCTGACTCTAAAGGTAAGTTTTCCATGCTAATAATTCACACTTTTACGAGCTCATCGTAGAAAACTGTCTCCGTGGCCGAACGGTTACCATGCTGGACTGCCACGCAGAAGTCCCAGGGTTCAATTCCCGGATTAAGAGAATTATTTGTATGGCCTACATTTATTTCTCGTGAGTTTGGGTGTAATTTATGCTTTTTTTTTTTGCTTTGGGTTTGTTTAGTTTGGGTGTGTCTATGTGTGTATCCATGGCATCCGCGAATCTGGGTTTCCCTAGTGCGGGGATAGCCCCGCATGCATTTATAGCCAAACACTCATAGGAGTGTATGCGTTAATAAATAAGTATTGTACAACATCATATACGTTGCTCAGATCCCAAAGTAGCTGAAGCACTTGTGTTATGGAAATCGGAAACAAAGACGGTACCACTAACACCTCAGACCCGAGACCTGCCGGGGCTCGAACCCGGGACCATAGAAATGGCGACACCATGAAAACCGGTGTGCAAGCCACTCTTTTTTTTAATATATAATAGACACACGCTTGGCCACAATCTCACCTGATGTTAAGCGACGATGTGACCGACTATGGGACGCGTTTGCTTAAAAAATGTCTATTCACTCTAGCCTTGAATAGACCCAAATTGTACTCTTCGGGAAATACAGATGTAGAGCCTTCCATTCCTTTGCCGTACGCATCAGAAAGGAGGAAGCAAAGCGCTTAGTGCGAATAGGTGGAATATCAACGACATAAAAATGGAGTGCTCCGGACCTTCTAGTCGACCGAAGGAGTAACGGTGAGGGTGGAACTAAATTGAAAAGTTCTTGCGCACACTCCCCGAAATGTATCCAATAGAAAACCGAAAAACAGGCTACTTTTCTGCGAAGGTCGAGATTTTGTAGCTTCGACTCCACAAGAGAATTATTGTATAATAATAAGTCTTTTTGGTTTTCGCTCCACCGAGTCCAAGGCAGCTAACTGGTAATGGGCAGAGCCGTTGCAAAGGTGGCAGTAGTACTCTACACAATCGAACTTGTACTTTATACGGATTTAAAAGCTGTTCAGATGTGAAGTACCGCCTGACCTTGTAAAGTATGCCTAGTTTTGCACTCGACCACGGAGGTCGTCAAAATTGCGTTATTATTATTATAGAATACTAGTTCTAATTAGCTTTTACTTTATATTTAAGATATATTGATATTGTACCCATGTGGGAAGCTTTTGCTATATTGGCAACTAAATAAATTATAAATGAAGCCGACAGCTTATGCAAACTCAACTAATACTGGAGTATAATTAAAAACACGTGATTTCTCGTAAGCTTTTATATTTGAAAAATAACATCACTATGACTTTATACAAATTAATTATTTTAGCAACATATTATAAAAATTCTTAACAAAATGCATGTTCCAATTTTATCTTCACTCAACGATTAACTGGTCAACTGTTCTTACTTTCTCTCTAAACTTCCCCTTATTCCCCTTACTAACTAGCGCCTTTAGTGTTCGGTGATTTCATTGGTCACTACACCAGCCAATAAGTGTACAGGAAATAACTTATACTAATTAATTGAAAACTAGAGTTACGAGTTGCATGCTTATGAATAAAACCCTTCTTAAATAATTACATTAATTATATGGAACAATGAACTATAAATGTGATCCATCTTTAGAGCAGCCCTCTGTAGATTTGCGTAATTGACTTTGTTTTAATTTTTTATGTTGTTAAAAGCATAATTTTATGTTATTACTAGGCGAGGGTGACACCGAGGTCGAACGTATGAAGCAGTTAGAGC
Organism: Hyposmocoma kahamanoa; assembly: GCF_003589595.1. NCBI lineage: Eukaryota > Metazoa > Arthropoda > Insecta > Lepidoptera > Cosmopterigidae > Hyposmocoma > Hyposmocoma kahamanoa. The sequence goes on along the minus strand of NW_020653575.1, from coordinate 3,819,185 downwards.
GTCGTCGCCGAGCGGCCGAATTCTTGAAGAAAGTCGGCGTTGATCCTGCCGCTGCTGCGTTGCCCACTACCTCGTTGGCAAGTGCCATGGTATGTTGCATTTGGGAACATGGATTGCAGATTCATATCCAGTGCCACAGAGATTTATAATCCAAATCATTTCATAGGTGGACACATTAGAGTCGCTTCGTAAAAAGAAAGCCGAGGAGGAAGAGAAGCGGCGGAAACGCGAAAAAAGAAGACACCGTGATCGACATGGTAATAAATTAATGAATTAATGATATCGCTTCCTGAAAATACTCTTATTAAAGCAAATGCTTCAAACTTACCGTTTAGTTACATTTAAACAAGAATAATGTGGAAATAAAATGTAGTGTTTAGTACCTAAACCTTTCTAGAATAACGGCCTATCTCAAAAACACCACAATAATATAAAAGTTTTGATTTTTGTATATAAAAGTAAAAACGTTATGCATACGACAATAAGCTGTTCAGTCGACATAGTCTATGTATGTCTGTATTTGCTTGCGTGCGTATGAGAGTGTTTTTATGAGCGTTTGTTCCATTTCCTACAATATTACAGATATTACCATTTTCAGTTTACGACGACAATGACAAGTCTAATCGGAGAGGTAGACGTAGAAAATACAGGTGAGCTTGCTTTCGACTTTTTAAATTCTTGTTTATTTTCTGTATTTTCCTTTTATGTGGGTAAAAATATTTGTTGTATTGTTATTAACAATTTCCTAAATTTTCAGGACTTCGGATGAAGAGGATTCTGACTACGACCGCGATGGGTAAGATATCGTTTTTCTACGTTTTGAACATCACTGATCTAGTATAAAAAGACTGTAACAGCATTATACCAATTCTTTAAAGGATACGACACGTTTTGAGACACGCTTTAGTATCGCATTGTTAATATAGAGCTAAGGACACATTTCGCTGAAATTACGCACGCGCAATTGCGCTCGATCGTGACGAATTAAAATACATAACAAGATTTTATTTAGCCTTGAAGCTGAACTGGATTCAGCCTGTTTTCTAAAGACGTAGTTTCGGAGCCATTCCAGTTTAACGGAAATTGCCGATTGCATTTTTGACCTATTATTTGAGAATTTAATTTTCTTACTCATCGGTAATCGGTCTTACTGCAATCACAAATTTATCTTAACCTGTTTGTCACAAGTCTAATATTCGATTAGCGTTCTGCAGAAATATTCTATATTAGAATTATAAGGTGTATTTCTTGAAGACAGGCATAAAGCCGATCAAAAAAAGCTTTGTAGCTTTACTATCACTAGAGCTCCTTGTGAAAGAGTTCGTTTAGGAAAATACTGGCACCTTATCTATTTTTGCCTCCAAGCAGCATTACTGCGTTCCGGTATTTAAGGGTAAGGGTGCTAGTAATTTTACAGGCACATGGAACTTATCAACATAAAACTGAATTGCCACTGCAACTGCTATGGACTGGCATCGGTTACCACACACTTGGTATCATGCAATAAGTAGATATTAGACGTTCGTCGGCGGTGCAGTCTTTTTCGCTCTCATTGCGTTGCATTTACACTTTTATCCATAAAATCTCGAAGGATTCCAAAACTTGGGTTTTAGAAAATAACACTGTAACACCTGATAGGTATTCCAATCAATTTTTAACTTCCAATTCCAGATCAAAGAAGAGAAAGCGCAAAAAAGACAAGAAATCGTCAAAGAACAAGAAGAAGAGGCGCAGGGAATTTGAAACTGAAGAAATTGAAATAGAAGAGATAGATCATCCCCTCCCCCCAAATTTGGACTTGACAAGCACCTTGAAAGAGCTACGTACATCCTCCCCTACTAAAGAACTCTGTCTTCAAGTTGCAGAAGAGATAAGAAGAGAATCGTCAGATGACGGAATGGGCAGAAGAAAGAAAAAAAAGAAGGAAGACAGGGAATACAGCGAGGGGGAGTGGTCGAGCGATAGTGATGGAGACTCTTGTACTACGCCCAGCGACAAAGACGACGATTGACATAAGTTCTAATAATAATTTATTAATAACTAGTTGTACCCGGCATGCATTGCAATGCGTCAAATCATCTGCGAAAGAACCGCCATTTCGGCTGTAGACACATTGGTGAAAAATGGTTCTAATATTTCAAAAACTTTTTCGGTCGTGGGCACAACAACTCACGGAAGTTTTTATCGCAATCGGACGAATAATAATGGAACGCATACGGGACAAACATACAGACATTAATTTTTATTACATATAGATAAAAAAGACAATTTAGTTATGTAATTCGCAGAGAAATAAAGTTTTTTTCCATGTTTTTATGAATAATTAAGGTGTCCAGCACAGCATACTCGTGCTATATTGAAATAACTTTTTTAAATGCAGTACTTACTAACCCTTGGCATGATGGCGCTAATGTCGGGATGTTTTTGGACAGTGCAGCGCAATAATGCAAAAATACATTTTCGCATGAAACTGCGTCAGAAAAATGCATAAAACTCTGATTAGTTTTAAATTTTACGATACAAATCATATGTCACTGTTTTTCTCGTGAGTAGCCCTATCAGAATATCATATTCTAATTAATAATAAAAACTTACCTGATGCAGTTCTGATACGATCAATTTATTTTGTAATTTTTTCTTGCGTCTTCATTAAAGTTGTCAATGTAATTGCAAAAAAATTACAACTCATTGCCACTACAAACCACAATAAGTATTTAGTCCTCACATTCAAGTGTCTGGGACATAAATTAGGTACTTGAAATTGACCGACTGAACACGCCGCAATGTTTGTTTATGTTATAGCTCCGATAACGAGACGACATTAGTATTTTTTTTTAATATAAATGCTGAATAATTGTGAATTGGAGGTTCAAACTAATACCAACACAATAATAAATATACTATTTGATGTCATTTTTTAAATATCGAACGACCGCTTCAATTCTATAATTTATTCCTTAAAGAAACAACAGCACACTTACATTGAACAAATACGAAACATAATTATTATTATCTCGCTATTAATTATAGAATAATCTAGAATAATTAATAGAGAGTACGACTCGCGCTGTGCAACACGGATGCACCACAAGATTATGCGAATGTGTGCGTCCCTATACGGCGGGCTTGTACACATATGTACAAGCTGCGGTGCTATGTTTGTCTGGAGTTACCATAGTTCGCTTATCATACCACGATGGAAGAGTTCTTCCGATATAGTCAGCAAAATTATCAGATTAATTAAACTAACAGGAAATATCTGGAATTTGAAAAAAGGCAAATGCGTTAAAATAATATAAATAAATAACGCACGCACCCATAGATCATATAAATATTTCTCCCAGCTTGGGAATCGAACCCGGGGCCTCTGCGTGGCTGAACAGCGTAATAACCGTTCGGCCACGAAGGCAATTTCAATAAGGTTAAGAACTTTTTCATTTTGTGAATAAGTTCTGGTCTGGGATTTCTGAATAGTATTCCGGAGTGCAAGAAGCGAGAGACCGAGAGTATCGATCTCTGGTAGTAATAATGTAGAGAATTCGCTAGTTATAGACCGGGTAGTTTAATTGTAATTAACATTTGTATAGTTATTTAGATTTAATCGACCAAACTATTCTTGGTTAAAAACAAATCTACAAATAATACAAAAAGTAGGAGATGGGTAAAGGACAAAGCGCCAAATAGTGCTTTTTTCTACAGCGTGTTTTAAACAGAATCAGGCTCATAATTAGGCATTTAAAATCAATGTAAGGTCAAATACAATACTGCCCCCTTATCAATAACTAACGCATTTGCATATACAGGTTGATAAGCGAAAGATGCAGTGGAAATTCAAGGTCGCAGAGAGTTTCTATCAAATAGTAAATTGGCGGTGATATTTTTGTTGAATATTTCATAAATTAAATTAATTTCATATTAAAAAATTACGATAATTTGTGAAATTAAAATCGAGCTCTAACATCGCTAACCTCACACAATCACTTGTTTTGAAATTAGTTGAAAATGAGTAAAGTATAACAGATTTTGTTATTTATTTACTTACACTTACATATTACTCTCTTCGAAGCAAGTGGCCTTCAAAGTTAACTGCCTCCGTTGCCGAACGGTTATCATACTGTACTGCCACCGGGTTCGATTCCCGGGCCGGGAGAAATTTTTGTATGGCATACATTTATTTCTCTCGCGAGTTTGGGTGTAATTTGTGGTTGTCTACGTGTGTCCACAGCACCCGCGATACAGGATTTCCCTAGTGTGGTGCTATGAAAAAAAAGTAGTAGTGTGAGGTTAGTGATTTCGAATACGATATCGAGGAACTATCGTTATTTTTTTAAATGAAATTAATTTAATTAATCATCAACAAAAATCAATGCCAATTTACTAAGTAACTCTCTACGACTTTTTTTACATCTCAAAAAACGTTTTTGTCACATAGCCGCGTTGTAGAGGACGGCAGTACGTATTTAGCCATACAACATTACCGGCGCGACTCTAAAAACTTCTGCCCCCTTAGCATGGCTACGCAGATAGTCGCGACGCGCGCGATGAAATTGAAATAAGCGCACGCTATTGGCTATCTAAATTAGATCTGATTGAGACAGCCAATAGCGCGCGCTTATTTCATTTCATCGCGCGATTATCATGCGTAGCCATGCTACGGGGGCTGTTGCTACTTTCTTTTTTAAGATTTTTTGTGGCATAGAAGCAGTAGAAGCTCCTTGTGAGAGAGTTCGTCCAGGGAAGTACTGCCGCTTACCTATTTCTGCCGCCAAGCAATAATGTCAGCATTACTGTGTTCCGGTTTTGAAGGTAAGGGTGCTGGTGAAATTACAGACACATGGGACTTGTCAACTTACGTCTCAGGGTGACGGGCGCAGTGGCAGTGCCCCTCAGATCTTTGCAATTTAAAGCTCTGAGTAGCACTGTAACTGTTATGGATAGGCGTGTAGCTTACCATCAGGCGTACCACTTGTTCGTCCCGTCACTTGATGTTATGAAAAAAAACCTACCTTTGTGGAGTAAGAAAAAAAAATCTTTCGAATTAACGTCTTTTACCACTGCGTGATGTAGCATTCTAAAGCAATGCTTGTAAAAACATCTGAATTACAAAATATGGACATAAGGTCCTTTACCTCTCACCTACAGAAATGAAAACAGGTAAAGCATAACAGTCCGAGACAGCGTTATTAACAAAATTAATCCGTTTTTATGATTCCAAATCGCTCAGATATAAAATGCTGGCTTTAAAGGGAATTTCTTTAGCTGAGCTGACATTACTGTATTGTACAACGTAAATTTACTAGACTGCTCAAAACAATCGTTTTATTTTGAATCCTGTCACTGCCACGGTACATATAATATACGTTTTAAATTAAATATAAATATAATGTAGGCAAACTATAATAAATGAAGTTAGTTTTATATTTTCCGTTTTTTATTTTCGTCGTTTTTCATTCTAGGGAAAGTAAAACTGCCCTCCTTGTTACCCTAAAGCATTTGCATAATTTGCATTTCTAATTTTCGAAGCATAGGCAATTGCCACCTAAAGTTTTTTGTCACTTAGGCTCAATTTATATTGTGGCGAAAGGAATGGAAGGTTTTTGTAATGATATTGTACATAGCATAATGATCTTTATGGTCAATTATGTAACGTACAAACTAGATACGAGCCAATATCTTCAACGGAATTCTTGCGAATGCGTGTGAGCATTCTCGAGCATGCGTCTATGTTGTATTCCAAAGATTCGCTTCCACATTTATATGACGAACGGCAAGGGAAGGAATTCCCTGCCTGCAGACTTGATCCCCGAACGCTATAACTTGGACCTTTTCAAGGCGAACGTGAATAGGCACTATTTAAGTGTGCATACTACATCTTCGACCTCATCGTCACTTTCCATCAGGTGAGATAGAGGTCAAATGCTTACTTATTTATGTTATTTAATTTGATGTATTTCTCCATAATAAAATACAGATTTAAAGTTAATCACACTTTATTTTTACTTTACTCACAGGACAGGGACAGAATGATACCACACCAAAAACAAAATTACCTTTTCTTATTTCTACTAATGTTGCTACCTAATTGTACAATTGCTACTGTCAAAAATTTACTTACATAAAAAATAAACACACCACGAAAGTATTTTCCAGAGCTCCCTTCCAATAACAAATATGGTGAAGAAATTTACTTTGCACACGTTCTAATCGATTAGAATGTACCTAATAATGCGAGTTCCATACAACAGAACAATACTCAAGAGTACGAGAAAGAGAATTAAATAAGATCGCTTGGAAAGAGCGCTTTTAAAGCATTTAGTCGTCCGCCTTGTTAAATTACAGGTACATGCGACTTGTCAACAAGATGTCATAAAGATCTGGGGGGGCGCAGTGACAGCGCCCCTTCAGATCTTTGTGATTTAAAGATCCGAGTGGCACTGTCACTGTTATGGATAGACGTGTCCATACCAGCCTTACACTATTTTTTTTGCCATCCTGAAGTAGGCACACAAATTGTTCGTTCCGTCACATGGTAATATAAAAAAATATGTATGCTTATCGCAGCCGATATTGCTCACATTGTCGATGTCGTCAAAACACGAAAATTTTCTTTCATTTGCTATTTTTATCGAACATCATATGCCAAAAGAAAGCCATCTTTTCATTCTCTTTTATTACTTATCACAATTTCTAAAAGATGTAAATAGTTTGATGGATTTATCTGCACATTAAGGGCCGGTTCAGATGGCAAGAGTGAGAAGAGCGTTCAATGCGCGTTTAAATTACACGATTTTTATTCGTATGTACTTACCCGTGTAGGTGTTCACTTGTACGGTGCGCGCTTGTCATCTGAACCGGGCCTTATTGTATCGCTTTATCGAGTAAACATCTTAATAAAATACGTTTAAGATAATAAAATACACTTAAAGATAGTCATTCTCAACTATTTGTTTGACGTATGTCAATAGTTTAATCCAGATTATCTATGCTCGTAGGTTTATTGTAGCTTTTATGCAGTAGAAGAAAACATTGCTATTTACGATCACGATTACTCCCGAAGGGCTACCCAAGACCTTTTAATTAGTGCTTTTTTTTATTGTACCTAAACGGGATTGTCAAACAACTTATTACAATCAAGTTCTATCCATTTATTCGTAAATTAGTTTTGTTTATAATTATCATTACATGGGTACTTTAGATAATAATGATTTGATAATTAATGTTGTTTGTATTGTAATAAACTATAAATGACCTTTATTACAAATTTGCTGTTTCATTTATTTGTTTAAATTGTATAAATAACAGACGATGTCGCATGTAGATTAAATTCGACCACTTTGAGCGTGTTCGATAATTAGTGAAGACTTACGAGAATTATAAGCTGGAAAAAATTACATGTATATTGAAATCTGCCAGCTTATAAAAGCCATAATCAGATGAGTTTTCTTAATGGTGATGGAAGGGAATTGCTTTTGCGAGCATCATACCCCGTCATAGTTTGTACTGGTGTTCACTTCATGAGCCATAAGAATGCAACAGGTTTCTTGCCAATCTGTTCTTGTGGATTTGTCGGGTTTTGTATTTTTGCTGCAGCTCTGAAGTTTCTTCTTTGATTCCACATATTATTAGCAAAATGCAAGTACACTCGTCGAAGTTGATTATTAAACTTCCTCCGTGTTGAACTTAACAGTTTAGCTGCCTCTGTGGCCAAACGGTTACCATGTTGGACTGCCACACGGAGGTCCCGGGTTCGATTCCTGAGCCGGGAGAAATATTTGTATGGCCTACGTTATTTCTCTCGTGAGTTGGGTGTGTTTATGTGTGTTGTTCCACTGCAAGGCTATGAGTATGTGCGTAAAAAAAAAACAAAATTTTTATACATGAATGACGTCGAGTGGCAGCGTTTGTTTTTTTGTTTTTGTTTGTTTGTTTTGTTTGAAATAATAAAAACAAACATCATTTTGATGCTGAATGTATGTAGGTACTTATCAATTATACATAAATTAACTGCCTCTGTGGCAGAACGGTTACCATTACGGTTACCATTTAGACTGCCACGCAGAGGTCCCAGGTTCGATTCCCGGGCCGGGAGAAATATTTGTATGACCTACATTTATTTCTCTCGTGAGTTTGGGTGTAATTTGTGGTTGTCTATGTGTGTCCATGGCACCCGCGACACAGGGTTTCCCCAGTGCAGGGCTATGTTGAGTATGTGCGTTATTATTATTATAAATGACAATACCTAGAAGCAAACATGTTCTTAGTACAAACGTCGTTGTTAATTAACATTATCTTTATGTTACCTATTACCTAGATTAGTTTGTAATTGTAGTACTCATAAAAGCTTACAGCTTATTTGATGTTTCACAAAAAGAAGATAGGCGTTGGGTTCTATCTATTCGGCTACCTTTTCGAGTATTTAAGCCTATTCAAAATATAATTAGTGTTATCACAAGAGATCGAAACATCTTGAGTATATTGGCCTAAACTCCAATGAAAGCTAGGAATTATTGTATGCATTTTGTTCTACATTTTTCATGTGTAATTAGCAATCATTTGACTACGGTAGATATCTCAAACTCAAAATACGCTTTAAACGTAAATACAAAAAATATATTTTGCCGGAACGGGTATTTGTCGCAAGTCATAAAAATTTTATTCATTTTTTTATGCAAATGTAAGAGCGCATTTGACCTCCATCTCACCTGATGGAAAGTGACGATGAGGTCCACGATGAGGCACACCTAAATATTGCCTATTCACTCTTGAAAAGATCCAAGTTATAACGTTCAGGGAACAAGTCTGCAGGCAGAGAATTCCATTACGTAGCCACATTCACATGGCGAACGCCATATAAATGTGGAAGCATAACGCTTCGTGCGAATCTTTGGAATATCCACAACATAGGGATGGAACCCAGGCCTACGTCTAGTCTCGCGATGATGGAAAGGGGAAGGCGGAATTAAATCGTGTAATTCCATCGCACACTCTCAGTGATATATTCTGTAAAATAGGTACCAATAAGCAGGCAACGGCGGTGTTCAAGACTGCAGCTTCGCCTCTACTAATTCCAAGTCACTTATAAGCATCTTGGCACGGTTATCAATTGAATTCAAGGTGGCCAGTTGGTATGTAGCAGAGCCATCCCAAAGGTGGCAACCGTACTCCAAACACAACTGGACTTGTGCTCAGGTAATACAGCTGAAGCAGCTGAAACAACAACAATTTATCCTAAAAAAAATCGTTCAGATTGTAGTAGCATTTTGTACTAGGTTTTTAGTAGATCATTTAATATATTAATTTCATACCCTTCATATAATAAAACCACATTGGGTCTTATGTCAAAAGCGGATCATACAAATAATACTATGAGTCGAAATACAAAATTTCGCAAATTTTCCCTACCTAAAGACAGAATAAAACACATGAATTAATAAGTCTTTTATTTGATTTATGATTATTAATTGTCTACATGTAATAGATTATTAATTGTCAAATCATAAAATCTTCACATAATTTGTGTTACTTAATTTCCCACTCATCTGTATAATCACTTAAAAACAAAAATATATTCTATTTGATAACAGTCTGTTTCTCGTTTTTGATACTGTATTGCCTGCTTTTGAGAACAAACGTTCTGAAGAAGGAACAAACTTCGCCGGAATTGGGGAGTACTTAAATAATAGGGGCTAAAGTATGAAATTGCCGATTTGTACTGAAAATC